>NC_068982.1:169544510-169551409 GCF_001194135.2 Octopus bimaculoides
ATATATATATATATATATATATATATACACACATAAAGATAAGCATGTTAAAAGGGGTCCGTGAGAAAAGTAATTTAAATGAAAGGGGTCCTTGGTAGTGAAAAGGTTGGTTACCACTGATCTAATGTATCCGAAGTGGTTTTCCGTTGCTTTCTCCAGTCAGGTGAGATTTGAACTCAGAATGGGAAGAGGCAGAAAATATACCGTGAAGCATCAACAATTCTGTTATTATCCCACCCACAGAACAACGTGAAACGAAGTGTTTTGCTCAAGAAAACAACCTGCCGCCCGGACCGGGTATCGAGTCTATATAATATTAGCTGTTGGCGACATATGCAGCCCTTGTGACGAATATTAATTTGCACATCCTACCTAACCTGGATGTGCTGTTTATAACGTTGTGGACTGCGTTGAACGTCTCGAAGAATAATTTTGTTTAGACGACAAATGCTAAGAAGCATTGAAATTCTATATCAGTTGACTAAATGTCGTCAGCATCGACATGATTTCCCCATATTGTGGATCATCATCAGCAGAAAGCCTAATACCGAATGCCAGACTGAAAATCAGCCAAACCTATATAGAATAATAGCGCTAAAACAGCTGGTACTGGCGAACTAGTTAACCGATATAGAATTTCGATGCTTTCTGGCATTTGTCGTCTACACGAAATGATTTTTCAGGACGTTCACTGCAGACTACGGCATTATAAACAGCAAGTCCAGGTTAAGTTGGAAGTGCTAACACACACACACACACACACACACACTCACACACACACACACACACACGCATACATATTCATTGTTTGGTTTGTTCAACAAAACACTGATCGGTAAACATCAGTACACATCAGCAAATAATCTAATTGCTGATTTCTATAAATAAGAGCTAATACACTTGTTAGAACATTGATCTAGAAGTAGTTTTAACTGAGGAGACACGCAATAAGGTCGAAACATCGCAATGACTCAAAGTTCCCTTACATTAATGAATCATGTGTTATGAACATACATCATCTTAAGGTAAGAGATGTTCTCCATTAACAAAATACAACAACAATCAGCATATTCGCATTCGAATCTGCCAAAACGCGTTGAGACTGAATAGATTATGTATTTGTTTGGATTCTCACTGTTCTGTGTGTTCCTCATTGATTATATTCTGGCATAAATTATATCTGAAGAGGTGAGATAGTCATGCTTGGAATATATTTGATCCATAGATTTGCTGAACCAGGGCTGACCTGGAGCTAAAATATCAACGACTATAACAACATCACTATTATTTTCAACACCATCTTACATAATCTATTAGACCGTCATTAAAATAGAATGTAATGACGGAGATGAGAAAGAAGTGAGCGCGCAGCCATTTTCTTGTCTCCTCTTCTTCACCTCTCTTTCTCAAACTCTTCCTTCTATTCTCCCACTTCTTCCCACATCTTGTCCTTTCATTGAAAGATATTTAAACACTGAGTTGTCTGATAAATTCGTTCGCTTTTTTCTCCTTGCATTTCTTCGCTATAAGTCTAAAAGGAGTTAAAATCTATTCAAATTTTAAAAACGATAAACGAAAGTTGTAAAAGAAGAATAGTCTTTAAAAAAGTATAAATATTTTTCATGTTAGTTCAATTAACATTGGAAAGGGTTAAAATGAATATGAAAAAGAAGAAAAAAAAAAACAGACAAGAAAAAAAAAAACCAACGCCAATTCAGCAATTCTACACATTTGACAACGTAAAAATTCGATTAATCTTTTTTGTTTTTTATTGAGAGAATGCGGTATGAATGACAGAAGCAGTAGAGCATGGTACTAGTAATATTTAGTTATGTCTGTTGATATTATAAGTTCAAATCACTCTAAGGTCGACTTCGCATTTCCTCCTTCCGTAGTCGAATAAAATAAAAGTCAAGTTCATTCGTAATTACATTCTCTTGTATACTAGAAAATATAATTACGAATGTCAGAAACATTCGAGCATCGTAGTTGCAATATTTAATTAAAACTGGTTCTCAAGCGGCGCGCCGTGGATTTTTAAAATGCAATTTAAGGCTTTAGATAATCCACACTAATGCGTAAATGTCTTGTACAATACACAAGTACGATTAATAAAATAAGGTAAACAATTATTTTTAATAATTTTAAAACTTAGTTTTTTTTTTTTTTTAAACATTCCATGCGAAGTACACCCGTAATATTTTTTTTATTTAATCCCAAGTAGATTACGAAGTCCAAAAAAATTTAGAATCGTTGTATTAGATTGTGGTACTAACGTCTTCATAAGACTAATGCCTTGTGAAGGTGCATGGCGCAGTGGTTAGAGTGTCGGACTCACAATCATGAGGTAGTGAGCTCGATTCACGGACCGGACTGTGTCGTGTTTTAGAGTAAGACACTTTATTTCACGTTGCTCCAGTTCTCTCAGATGTAGAAATGAGTTGCAACGTCACAGGTGCCAAGCTGAACCGGCCTTCGCTTTCTCCTTGGATAACATCAGTGGTGTGGAGAGGGAAGCTGGTATGCATGGGCAACTGCTGGTCTCCCATAAACAGCCTTGCCCGGACTTGTGCCTCGGAGGGTAACTTTCTAGGTGCAATTCCATGGTCAGTCATGACCAAAGAGGGAATCTTGGATTCTCTTTCGTAAGATCGTGGGTTTGATTTCTGAATGTTGCGTTTTATTTCACGTTACCGAGTACCAACCTAATACTGATTCAGCCGTCTCTCTCATTAGCCATCGTATCCTCAATATTCCGTTGGGTCAAGAATGAAGGAACCGTGACGGTGTCTATGTCTGCTCGCGACTACACAGGCACTCAAAGCAATTAACGAAATTGTGGTACGGTTCATGCTATCAAGCCATACATGCTTGCGGTTGACGGCTATAATTTTACAGAGTAACATTTCAATCCAGTCAACCATTTTTGATCCTATGTTGGATGAAAGCCCCAGCATGCCATTGCTGGTTTATATGTGCAACTTCTAGCTTTATATGTCCACGTTGACCAATCACATGTTGGATGGGTTGCTTCGAGGTCGAGTGATTAGCCTTAGGCATCAATATCTTAGCGGAATTTGAATTCAGAATCCAAAGAACCGGTAAAAGATACTGCAAGGCACCTTGCCTGACATTCTGTTAATTGTGCCAATCTCTACCACCGGGCTATTTAGTTATTTATCAACACTGAAGAGTATGTAAGACAAAGTTAGCCCCGTTGGGGTTTGAACTCACAGTCTATTCGACCAGGACCGACCGGGTTCTAAACAATATGAACAACAACACTAACGACAACATAAAGGCGAAACTTAGTCGAGCCACTGTTGTTGTTATATGTACCTTGATTGAGTGGACCCGTTATCAGAGATGATCAAATTGACAATCCCCCTTTCTTTAATTTACATGTTGTCTCCATTTAAAAAAAAATCTGGCTGTTGTTTCTAACAAGTCGAACAACTGTGCTGCTGTTGCTTCGTTAGCTCTCCATAGAAAAGCTTTTTCGTTGACGTTGTTTAGAACCAGCTCAACTCTGACCGAACAGACATATGATCGAAGGCATTCCAGAATTGATTATCTCGTCTTCATATGTAAAGGGAACCTAGGAACATATTAACTAGTATTAATTGCTAGTAAGGACACATAATTTCGTTTTGCAACCATAATATACTTCCAAGTATATTAAAGGTTTACAAGTCAATGTTGCGCCTAACTTTTGTGTCAGTGGTGCGATGTTTTCATTTTTAAGTTTAGCGCTACATATTTTCTAAAGAATTCCGAGTCAGCACTGAAAATTACGACGTTTCGTACACGAATACGTTTATGTAAACTACGCGATCGAAAAAAGAAGAAAAAAAAATCATGCATACATACCAATTACCTATATCTTCTACTTTCAATCGCATTGTTTCTATAGACTTTTCGTATACGAAAAGTCGTATCTTTCAGTGCTGGCTCTGAATTCTATAGAAAATTTCTGCAGATAAACTTAAAAACGTTATCCAATTTCCATTATTACTTGAAGGAGATTTGACTGCTATTTCTAGCAAGTCTACAGACAACGCAGAGACTTCCTAATCAGCTCGTTACAGAACAGTTTGTAGAATGTGGTAGTAAGTCTAATGACTAAGTATGTCGAAAGAAAACAACTGAATATTTAATCTTTATATGGTTTACCTATTTCTAGAAGACGCTGCAGAATTGTAGTATTGCGGCATAATAGCTATGTTATATTGTTTTGTTTCAATTCCTTTTCGTGATATATATTGCAATGTAGTGTTGTAATATAGATTGTTGTTGTTGTTGTTATTTAGCTCCAGGTCAGACATGCTTGAACAGAATTAAGATCAAAAGCGATGAAGTAATATAGAATTGTAACGCAGTATATTGTAATTGCTTGCCGTCATCTCCCAACGGACTCGTAGAGGCGCCGTCATGATAAATTGTCGTGACTGCGAGCTAGAGCTCGGGGTCTTCGTTAATGATTTGCTTGTCCGTTCTTTGATGCTGTCCGCCTTCCTCTTCCCCTCTTCGCTTCTTCTCTCATCCCTCCACACTTCCTTGAAAAATGGGTTTTGCAAGACCACTGAATTTTGATTCAAGGACACCTCGTTTTTATTCTATTTTCACAGTTGTAAGAACCATCCAGCATCGCTTGGAAGCCAATGTGATGCTGGATGGTTTCACAGACCTGTTATCCAAATACGAGGTACCTAAAATTTCCAATGCTTGCATTTTTCTCTGTATCTCCATAGTGAGAGTTCATGTCTCACATGCGTACAAGAAGACGGACAGCCACCGATGGACACAGAAGACTGATCATGCTTTTTATGGTGATATACTATGGTTTTCATTTCTTCATATTGGACTGAGTTAAGTTAGTAGTAATAGTATCTATGATGGTGATGCTGGTGCATTTCTTTTTTGGCTTGCTGTTATTGCTGGTGTTGTAGTCTGTAGTGGTGGTGGTAGTTTACCGTGGTGGTGGTAGTGGTAGCGGTAGTGATGGTCGTAGATATGGCGGTGGTGAATTGACATTGTCTATGCGTTTCTTGCAAGGATTTCTGTCCTGGATCTTTTATTATTGAAATGTTGGAACATAGGAAGATAATGGAAGGTGAGAGTATAGATATCCAAACAGATAGTGTACTGGAAACTATTGGTGCGTAATCGATCGGTTGTTATATTTCATCGATGCTGCACTGTGTCTATGGAAACGACAACTAATTCATATATGGACCACTGCGTTGAAATGTAATTAGGCATTATAATATAAGGACCGCTCGTAATTGTAATCCGCAACAATCTGGTAAAATGAACAAGTGTTCTTAGCCCTTAAACCAGAAGAAGAACAAGCACCGTTAATCCGACTTTTCATATATGTTGAAAAATTCTTGCCTTTAAGGGTATTGCGAAAGGCCTGGTTGGAGGCCCAACCTTCTGAGTTCTTTTACAGGGCTTAGAAAAACTGAAGGACTGCTGCAATAAGTGTGTGAATCTGAGAGGGGAATATGTTGAATAAAATCATAATTAACTGATCCTTCTGTATTTCCTTTTACCCAAAGCCGGAAACTTTTCAGCACCACCTCGTACGTATAATACACGAAAATGAAATCTTGAGTGGCGGCAACATAACCACCCAGGCCTATTATTCTTTTCTACTCTAGGCACAAAACCCGAAATTTTTTTGGGGGGTGGGGGCGTCGATTAGATCGATTCCAGTATGCAACTATTACTTAATTTATTGACCCCGAAAGGATGAAAGGCAAAGTCGACCTCGGCGGAATTTGAACTCAGATCATAAAGACAGACAAAATACTGCTAAGCATTTCGCCCGGCGTGCTAACGTTTCCTATTTCTTTATTGCCCACAAGGGGCTAAACATAGAGGGGACAAACAAGGACAGACAAAAGAATTAAGGTGATTGCATCGACCTCAGTGCGTAATTGTTTATTATTTTATCGACCCCGAAAGGATGAAAGATAAAATCGACTTCGGTGGAATTTGAACCCAGAACGTAACGGCAGACGAAATACCGCGAAGCATTTCGCTCGGCGTGCTAACGTTTCTGCCAGCACGCCGTCTTACCCAGATCTAGAGGAGGCGAAGAGTAGTGTGGTACTTGAAGGGGTTCTATTAATTTTTATGCTTCAGGGTGGTGCAGTGGCAAAATTGTCACAGAATCAGACAACATTTCTTTTTTGGATATTTAGTTACGGCCATTTTCATTCTGAGTTCAAATTCCACCTAAGTTAGCTTTTGCATTTCATTCTTCCGAGGTTCAATAAGATAAAGTACTAATCAAGTACTGGAATCGATGTAATCGGCTGTACTCTCCTCCAAAATGTCTGTTTGCGTGCTAATGTTAAAACAAAATCAATAGTTCTGTTTCAACACGATGTTAGTTAATTCTTTAATTCGGCGACTTACCCCTTATTAATTATTAAAATTCCTGGAATATCGCTGTGAAATTTGATTGAGCTGTCTGGCTACCCTCTCTCTCACTGTCTTTTCTTCATATGTTTACCTTATTAACACGGAAGGCCTTGATGGTTGAAGTAAATAAAGAAAGAATCTCCGTGTGGGAATTTATTCACTTTATAGACAGACAAATGATACAAGTGAATCCATAAACCTAGTCTTCGGAAACGCGATACTACTACTACTACTACTACCACCATCGCCACCACCATAACCACCACCACCACCACCACCACCATTAATGCTATTACTATCATCACCACAGTCCCTACTAATACTTCTACTACCAACACCGCTACCACCACTAATACTATTACCACCACTACCACAATCATTACCATCATCACTATCTTCTCCCTTCTCCTCCTCCTCCTTTTCCTCCTCCTTTTCCTCCTCCTTTTCCTCCTCCTCCTCCTCCTCCT
>NC_068982.1:169551705-169552407 GCF_001194135.2 Octopus bimaculoides
TACTACTACCACCACCACCACCACCACCACTACTACTACTACTACTACTACTACTACTACTACTACTACTACTACTACTACTACTACTACTACTACATTTCACTGGGAGGGAGGTGAGTGTATCATCTTAAAAGCAAAGAACTTCCTCGAAGTTGGTTGGACCTCTTCTAAGTGGTCATCCGTTGTACTAGAAACAAAAGTCAAAGCTATCTCGTGTCACACCCAATGTCTTAAATCTAGAAGGACAGATTGGATAATGTTAGGACTTGATATTATGTCTGTAAAGAAAAAGAAAAAAAAACGGCGTTGGGGGGGGGAGGAGCCAAAGACAACAAAAAACAAGCAAACAACAAAAAAACTGAAGTCGTCGGAATGGTTATGGTTAGAATGTCTTTGATCATAAATCTGTTTGATGAAGACTGACATGGGGTTATGAAACGCAACATCCAACTGTTATGGCAATGATAACAGAATCACTGCAACAACACCGCCGCCGTCACCGCCGCCACCAAATCCGCCGCCGCTGCCGCCACCAAATCTGCCGCCGCTGCTGCCTCCGCCGCCGCCACCACCACTACCACCACTACCACCGCCACCACCACCACAACAACAACAACAACAATACCAGCAACAGTAACCCTAACAAAAACATTCAGAGAATAATTAGTACCACCACTACTACCACACCAATGGTGATAACCA
>NC_068982.1:169553983-169569920 GCF_001194135.2 Octopus bimaculoides
TCTCTCTCTCTCTCTCTCTCTCTCTCTCTCTCTCTCTCTCTCTCTCTCTTTCTCTCTCTCTATTTTTTTTTCTCAGAGACGGTTGTTTCATATCTTTCCAGTTGCTTCTTCATATGTTGTCTTGGCAAAATCAAAATCAGTGAGTTTTCTATATTCCGTGATTCTATCGTCCTTGGCATTCACCAAAGATTCAGAGATAGCTTTGGTGATAAGGAAATAAAAAAAAATCTTGCGCGGAGAATCTAATAAAGATTTGTAAAGACTAATGAATGTTAAACGACTAAAGACTAAGGAAGACTGATAGTTCTTGACAAAATTATTACGCATTATCTCAACTTATGATATTAACTACTACCTTGTTGGTGTTATATAATTCCTAATTTATCTTGACTGAATAAATCTATGAACAAAAGTCTACCATTTGTGCCCACCCAGTCCTAATTTTTTTTTATATAGTTATATCTTTCTGTATTGAAGTACAAACCATATCAATAGATTTTTAACCACAGTGTGTGTACAAACAGATGTAAACGCCTTGCATTTAACGACAATTTCTTCGTGGACCGAAAAAGAAAAATAGGCAAGATGCAGTTTGAATAGTGTATTGAGATTTCACCAGAAACTGAGTTTAGACAGGTGTAAACTGTGTTTTTACATTTGTCTGTACATACAGTATTGATTAAAAGCCTATAGATATATTCTCTAGTACAATTTCGCATTGAAACAAAGCATTGTTAATGCATCAATAATTTATAAATCGAACTCACTCCGTGAGTGTGCTGTATATGCAGACCGTTTAAAGGACTTCAGCTGTTAAAAACAGTGGGTTTATAAGCAGTGTCTCCGTGGGTGAATAAAGAAAATAGTTTTTCCAGTGAAATTCCAAGGCGAGTAGCTAGTTCGGTTGACCCCTTCTATTGGTATATAAAAATATTGGTATATACGAGGTGGTATGAAAAGGTTCCCTGACAAGTTATATTTAATAAAAAATAACCTACTGATCTAAGTTTTAATATCATCTCCTTCGAAATAGTCATCTTGCGTAGCAATACATCGGTCCCAGCGTTTCCGCCACTTTTGGAATCTTGCCTGGAACTTGTTTCCCGTAAACGAGTCGAGGACCTTCTACGATTCGCTCTGGATTTCGACAGCGATGTTAAAACGGCGACCTTTGAGCTGCATTTTCATTTTGAGGAAGAGGTGGAAGTCCGCAGGTGTTAAATCTGACGAATAGGGCGGATGCGGAAGCGATAACATGTTTTTGGCGAGAAACTCGCGAGTGAGGAGAGCTCGTTGACAGGGTGCATTGCAGTCGTGAAGAATCCAATTCTTTGCATTCTACAGATCCGGTCGCTTTCGTTGAATGTTCTCTCTTACACGCTTCAAAACGTCGCAGTAGAACTCGCGATTGAGGGTCTGGCTTTGGAGAACGAATTCTCGATTCACAATACCGCGGATGTTGAAAGACGATGAGCATGCTCTTGAATGAGCTGCAGCTCTGTTGTGCTTTCTTCAGTCGTGGAGATGAAGGCCTATTCCATTGTGACTATTGCTGCTTCGTCTCAGGGTCGTACTCGTAGACCCAAATCTCGTCACCGATGGTGATTCTCGACATGAAGGATGGGTCACCAGAGACATGCAGATGGAGATCTTAACAGACTTTGACACAATATTATTTCTGTTCAGTGGTCAGCAGGTGGGGGAAAAACTTGGCAGAGACACGCCACATGTTCAATTCAGACGTTAAGATTGTTTGCACGAACCCATATGACAGACCGACAACATCAGTAATGTCGTTGATTGTCCTCCGACTTTCCTCATGCACAAGCTGATGAATTTTCTTCACATTTCTGGGGGTGATGCTCGTGGCACGTCTTCCAGATTGCTCATTGGTTTCCAGGGATGTTCTTCAGCTTTTGAAGCACTCGTGCCACTCGAAACATTGCGTACGACCCATTGCCTCGTCGCCGTAAGCTTGCCGAAGCATGCTCAATGTCTCTGTTGCAGAGGTTCCAATTTTAACGCAAAATTTTACGCTGGTTCTTTGTTCCACCTTCCTGTCCATGACAAAAACCACAGACCACAGTACACGTGACCACAAAAACACAAATTTTACAACGTGCGAAGTAAACACAGTGATGTTACTCGGCACACTGCCTCATGAATGTCACTGCTAACTTTCACTGTGCATGCAACTGTGTGCTGCCGACTGTTGGCGTGCTACGGAACTAGTCCGGGAGATTTTTGATACCACCTTGTATAATGACAATGTTATGTGTATGACTTTAAACTACACCCCGTAGTGGGGTCTTGGTTTGGGAGTCCCAGGGTTTTGAGGACTGAAAAACAACACCTTATCCAATTTTATTCCTAGATCTACCCTGACGCGGATTAGTAATACCAGCCAAAGCCCAAACTATGAGTTAATTCACATGTTACGAAATATCTTTATCTACTCAGCTAAATTCTGCATCATTTCTTTATAGTATTTGGCGGAATTAGAAGTTTAAAATTGAAATTTAGAAATAAGGAAAATGGTACATAGAATATACATTACATTTGGGTTGTTGTTTACTTACTACAAGCACATACGTGTATGTGTGTGTATTTGTATGTGTATAACTATACATACATACATACATGCATATATATAAATATATATATGTATATAAATAAATATACATATACATATGCATATATATCTATATATGTGTGTATATATATATGTATATATATATATGTATATATATATCTATCTCTCTCTCTCTCTCTCTCTCTCTCTCTCTCTCTCTATATATATATATATATATATATACTTCGGTACGAATGGTTTTTTATACGGCGCCGTTTTTACAATCCTGTAAATAACAATTATGGTATTTTTTTAAAATATAAAAATGGTATTATGTATGCATATACATATCTATATATCTATCTATCTATCTATCTATCTATCTATCTATCTATCTATCTATCTATCTATCTATCTATCTATCTATATATATATATGCACATATGTATGTATTTGTGTGTCTGTGTTTGTCCCCCCACCATCGTTTGACAACCGATGACAGCCGATGTTGGTGTGTTTACGTCCCCATAACTTATAGGTTCGGAAAAGAGACGTTAGAATAAGTACTAGGCTTATAAAGAATAGCTCCTGGGGTCGATATGTTCGACTAAAGGCGGTGCTCCAGCATGGCCGCGGCCAAATGACTGAAATAAGTAAAAGAATAAAAGAATATATGTATATATATATATATATATATATATATATATATATATATATATATATATATATATATATATATACATATATATATATATATATATTTCCTACCCAGACTCTATGATCCGAGTAGAAAATACCTGCCATCATAGTGGGATCGAAACCGGATCTGCGATGTTGTGAAACACTTCTATACTACACTATCAAGTGTTAGTGTAGAAAAAAAATATGTGTAGATGCCTTTTTTTCTCATGTGTATGTAGAGAAATTCTTCGATAAGGAATTGGGGTGGGGTTATCAGCTTCCGGTTTCTCAGTGTTTTGTGAGCCTTCTCATATCTTCTGAAGTCAGAACATGTCTTTCTGCAGGCAGCCATATTGTTCTTGCTGCTGACCGTGTTTCTTCTTTTTGCTGAATTGTTTTATGTTTGGTTGTTAATAGAATATCTAATTTTGTTTCTTCCAAATTCCTTTTGGCGTTCTTGAAGCTACGAGCTTTATCGTGATATCAAAAGGCTGCTTCCTTTCTTGGAATGTGACAAATGTTTACTTTCTGTACTGGGAGTCATCAAACCTAATTTAGACAGAAACGTTTAGCTAACAAAACATAGAAAAGTACGAGAAAAAATGTATGTATTTTAACTTTAGACCTTAAAGAAAAAGGCGGTTTTTCACAAATCTTTAAAAAAATTTCGCTATGAAGTAACAAAATTCAATTAAAACATAAAAAATAAACCAATATCAATAAAAATAAAGCAGTTTTTTCAATCAAAATGAAAAGTGGAAAAGAAATTGACGAGTTTACATGGTCATAGTAATCAAATGACAAGAAACCTTTGCTTTTACAACAGCATTTTTGCTTTTCCTTGCAATTTCCGCACCAGAAATGTTTTGTTCTGTAGTATGTATGTGACTATACATGTGGACATGCACACGTACGTATTTATGTATGTATGCATGTATGCAAGTATTTAGGTATATATTTATATATGTCTATGTGCCAGCGGTTCTGTCATTGCATGCATGGATATATATATATATATATATATATATATATATATATATATATATATATATATATATTGATATATGTGTGTATACACATGCTTATGTTCGCATGTCCACATTAGATTAAACTTCGGGAATATTTGTTTAGCATATTGATTTCAAAGTTTAGAACAAGGCCAGCAATTTTGTGGGAGAAATTAAGTAGATTACATCGAACCCAGTAATTAACTGGTACTTATTTCATCGACCTCGAAAGGATGAAATGTATATTCGACCTCGGCTGAATTTGAACTCAGAACGTAAATGCAGACGAAATGCCTCTTAGCATTTTGCCCGGCGTACTTATGATTCTGCCATCTCGTCGCCTTCATGTATGTTTAACATATTGCCACACTTTGTAGCTGTAATTTGTTAGACCTGTTCTTCCTGGTTTTATGAAGCTTAACTTAAGACTGTGTCCCAGGTAGAAATCTAAAACTATATTCCGAATATAGTAACTGCAGACTTTTTATTAGTTCGGTATAATATTTTACTAATATTTAACAGGACCTGAAGAGAACCATCAGGACAGGTCCTAAAAGAAACATCCTCATCATATTAGGAAACTGGATCGCTAAAGTATGCTCGGATGCATATATGGCCAATGGATTGGGATGGTGGGACGATTCAGGATTGGAGTAACTAGTGATCGTGGACCGCGACTCATAAGAATTTGTTGGTACATACTAACAAGTTCCCAAACAAGACCTCGCCAAGAACAACATGGCATGAACTCAGAACTCACAACCAAATTGACTCCATCATCGCCCCTCAAAGTCTAAGTTCAGCATCAACAAGGCTATGACTAGGACTTACCCTGGTGCGGATGTCAGCAGCGATCATGATTTGGTCCTGCGAGTCGCAAACAGTAAAGGATCTACAAGAAAAGAACCACACGTAATAGGATTCATGTAGAAAAACTGAAAGGCCCCAGGGTTGCAGCGGTGTTTGAGGCGAAAGTGGGTGGTAGCTTTGCAACCCTTAGCCTTCTAGAAGACTATATAAGCTTCCTGATGAACATCATCAGGGATGCATTTCATGAAATGGCTTTAGAAGTGCTGGAGAGAAGAAGGGAAGAGAAATCATGGGTTAGTGATGGCATCTTAAACCTATGCAACGTAAGGCAGGAGCTGAGGTAGACCAAGCTATCGTGTCAGAAGGCAAGTCAAAAATACCACGCTGTGAATAGGAAGGGTAGGTAAGAAAATGAGGGAAGCCCATGAGAAATGGATAGCAGACCAGTGCAAAATCATCGAAGCTGGGATAAAGGAGGGCAACAGCAGGTTGCTTATGAAACTCTCAGAATCGTAATGGAAACCGAGAAACACACTACCACTATCAAAAAAGACAAGACAGGCCTGTTCTTCACGGATAAGACTGATGTTATCAAAAGATGGCCTGAGTATTGAAAAGACCTTTCTTATCACAAACTTCAACATGCTGGTTAAATCCAACAACAGTAGAGAACTTGGGGATACTCCAATTCTCCAGAAGGAAGTCGAAGGGAGCAGTGTAGATAACATTCCATCAGAATCCTAAAACACGGAGAGCTAAGGCTTATGATGGTACTAACAGTTACATGTTAGAAGATATGGAAAACGGGGCAGTGGCCAAAGGAGTGGACACAATCACTGATGATACCTATTACCAAGAAGGGTAACTAAAGGCTATTCAAGAATGATAGAACAATCAGCCTAATTAGCCCCCCCCCACCCGAGCAAAGTATCGCTAAGAGTTCTGCTAAACAGTCTTAAGCAGAAGGCAGAAGAAATCCATGAAGAAGAACAGGCAAGAATTAGACCATAAAGAAGTGCTGTGGAACTGGTATTTAACATCAGACTGTTTACCGAAAAACATTTGCAGCATCAATCTGACCTTTATCACAACTTCATCAACTTCAAAAAGACTTTTGGCAGTGTTTAGCACGATAGCTTGTGGCAGGTGATGAAGAATCATAACTTCGATGACAACCTCATCGACTGGATGTACCAATTAAGGGAACTTGATGATAATGATGTCAAATCTTTAACATGTTAACATCTATTAGGCAACGGATTGCTTCTGATGTGCACAATTTCTTTATTATCTTCTAAATTAATACATCTAGCCTGTTATGTTTATATCTGAAGTAAAATTTCCTTAAGTAAAATTGCATTGTATAAAGTTTTGACCGCAGCATCGTGCCTCACATGTTGATAATGACGTGATGCTATTTTTGGACAGAGACTAAGGATGTGAACGACGTTCTTAATTAATGCTAATTCCACAGAGTGAATTGGTTGTCACATATAAGTGTAATATCTACATCTTTATTCATTTGTGCATCAGATATTCCGTTGTTCTTTCCATTCTTGGATTACAAGATTATACTCTTCAAAGTGCGAACAAATATACCGGTTGTTTATCCAAGATAAAGGATTTTGCTTATCTATGCCTCTGTCCCTTTCACAATTTCGAACGATATACCCTTGTATAACCTGCTGATATACAGACAGATTTTCCTCTCACAATCCGTTGCTGATGTTAATTGTCTACCATGCAGACTTGATCATGGATGCTCTTCGTCACTTAGTGATTAGATATAAACGAAAGGTTATAACGCAAAATTCAAAGACTATTTGAATCGATATTAAGTCTCTTTGTTTTCATTATTGAGACAGGCCTTCTATATTACTACTCACACAGAAATTTCTGATGGCGGGTAATAGTTTTCGGGTTTTTAACGTTAATGGTCCGGGTTTCATCCAACATCCAATCAAGTACTTCAAATGTTTCTATGGGTATTGGGACGGTAAACACATAGTAGAATCACTGGATGTAGAGAGTTCATAAGATTGTATATTTTTTATCCAGGTGCTATTTTCCCTGGTTACACATTCCTTGTTATAAGTTCCATCATGGGATATATTTTCTCACATCTCTAAGTACCATTAGTATCCATCAACAGATATAGCCAGGAAGAATAACTAAGCCGCTGGTAGAGATATTTCATGATATTAATAATGGCTTTAAAGGTAGGAGCTGGCAGAATCGTTAAAGCGTCGAAAAAATATTAATTCCTGGTGATATCTTTCTTCCGACTCTTTACATTCTGAGTTCAAATGACGCCGAGGTCAAATTTGCCTTTCATCTCCACGGGGTCAATAAAATAAAATACCAACTAAATTAGTGCTGAGGTCAATGACATCGACTAATACTCTCATTTCAAATTTACTGGCCTTGTGTCAGAACCAGAAATAATAATTTTTTTAAAATTCAAACAATTATTTATTTGAATGAAGATAAAAGAATTCAATTTTCATGCCGCAATATGGCCTTTGTATGCAGTGCTTATTTTATTGATTGTGGTTTTTATTTGAAGTTATTAAAGCAATTGTTTTGTTTTTGATTTTTTCGTTGGCTGTAAAACCATCAGCATTATTCCTATCACTTCTTGCTTCTTATACCGTCGACCGTTTTATGAAATCCGATTTCTGGCTGCTTACATTGTTTTTCAAATCAGTAAAAAGATTTATGTCGCTATACAATGCCTCTTTTTTCGCTACTTGAAATTTCACACTACCTTCCCTATTAAAATCGTTATTAATGATACGAGATTCCAGAGTTCTTGCCATTTGTAGTCCTTCTTTTACTGTTCCAGTGACTATAGTTCATTAACATCAGTCTTGCTTTCGCTATTTGGAATCATGGTGAACACTTCAAATAAATCTTTCATTTCATGTTACGTTGTTCCACAGTTTCATACGATAACTAATTCATCCAATCCTTCAACTCTTTTTAAATGTTCAATAATCTTACAATCAGAATTGTTCTAAACAAAATGCTCTTGAAATGTCAATTTAAGGTATTTTAATTTTCCGAATTGCTGCTGTATTTCCATACAGGGTAGAATATTAATTTTTTTTTCTATAATTCTGAAGCACTAAACTTGTTTTGTTCCATATCATTGTGCAATATAATTTGCCTAAAAATTACAAATCAAGTCTTGATTTAACGTAACTTAAACGTTAGGATATTCAAATTGCAGAGACGTGATGGAGCGTTATAGATTAATAATAAAAATTTTAAATTCATATTTTGTTTTCTATAAATTTCAACTCAGAAATGAAAATTGGTAATACCTCTTTTAAATATTGCAGTAGTGATTCATGATCACTTTATTTGCCTATCAGTGAAATGGGAGAGTATTTTTAGTAAATCCTCTTTGTGTATGTGGATTAAGAACCCTAATACTTACTAATGACTTCATGAAACATTCATTACAACATAATAATGTGATTCGGTTTGTAGAGCTTTTGAATCCACCATTTCATCCATTCCGGGAACAAAAGTTCTGATTGGCATCCTCCTCGAGAACAGATCGGTTTCATCAACTTTACAAACTCGTTTAAAATATATATCCGATTATGTTAGTTAATTTTAGCACAAATTCTTTAGCAGTTTACTTGTCGTTTGATCCACTTTTTCTAGACTCTATGATATTATATAAGAAGCTTCGATTTAAAAGTTTTCTAGCCACTCTTAACTGCATGAAGATCCATACCATAGTTCATTAGGTGCCTGATTTGTAATGTTGATTTTAAGAAAAATTCTTACAGCTTTTTGTTGCAAAATAAAGCTGTCTATAGGAAATCCTTTTGGAATTTTATCATTTATCCAGAATTGTATAACTTTTCCCATTGCTTCTGTAATATTTAGAGATATATACGATGTGTGTTTTGAATTTATTGAAGATCCTGTAATTATTCAGTTTCCGATATTTTTCCATCGTCTCTTTAAATTGGTTTAACAGTTATTTCATTAATATTAACTTTGTAATTTCTATCGAACCCTCTTCATTTTGAAATTAATTTAGTATTTTAATTTTAATTTCTAGAAAGATCTACTGTTTTGATCCTTTCTGGTTTGATATTCGATATTCATTTTCGAAAATGTTGAACGGAATTAAAAGGAAAAACCCAAAGAAACTAGCGTATAGAGTGATGAAATGTACCTGATATTTTCAATATATGGTTGGGTAGTATATATTCTATATAATACGTTGTATTTCATATTACGAATATGAACAATACAGCTGAAAAAAAGTGCATCAAAAAAATGTTCTGCATATACGGTAGAGACTCACATATAATTGAGTAGCGAGAGAAAAAAATCATTTTAATAGATTTTAACCCCAACCCATGTGGGATACTTATCTTCTAGCTGCAAGATGGAACCAGTTTATATATGTGAGACTCTATCGCATATTTGTTTAGAAAATAAAACGCAATTTTCCAGTTTTTCCTTTCGTTCATAATATTCATATTTTCTATTTAACTATTTACTGATCACTTCTTACACCAATTGTGTTGAATATACTTCAACACAATATACCCGAAATATGACCATCGCTTTCACCAATTAGCTCTAAAGACAAATACATTTTTCTTTGCAACATCATAGTTTTCCGAAATTTTTGGTTAGCTGATCTTATGGAAATTATATCCTTTGATTGTTGTTTTTAGATTTTAAACACCCTGAGAGGGAGTTTTTGTCAACTAATTGTCTGGATAAGCTCAGTTAACTTTTTCAACCCATTTTATTACATACGTGAGAGCCTACCACATGTGTATGTATCAAGTAGAAACATCCTTGTGGTTCTTTCACTCATACACACAGGCGATTATACACACTGCCTTCTAAGTTGGACAACATAATCTGAATATACAGAATAACACAAACCTCATAGAAATACGTGAACACTTACATGTTGAAAGATAGAATATTTTACAAATTAAATTTTGCTTGAATGAAAAAGAGCCAATAACTGACGTCGAGAATCAAATTTATTGATTTATATAACGTTTCTTGTTTGTTAAATGATTTTAAAAATACTATCGCATAACACAGAATCATTTAAGAAAGAAACATAAAAATGTATCAACTAAATTTTGTTTGATTCTCTGCAGCAGTTATTGCTGCTTGTTCATTCAAGCAAAATTTAATTTGCAAAATGTTTTACATGACATACAAGTTTTGATATATTTCATCAGCCTTAAGAGACTTGGAGTCAAAGCTTGATTTCTCAACGAAGAACATCTCTTTCAAATGTACACAGCCTTGTGCATGGATCGCAACGTTAAAGTAATCGTACGTTTCACATTAAAAATAATAAGAATGAAAAACACACACAAAAAAAAAAGAAAAAACAAAAACAGAATCCACCAAAACCAGAACTAAAACCACATTTAAAGTAGAACCTCACAAACCGAGGACCGTTTGAAGCACGAGGCCACTGACCCCCACCCACCCACAGTTATATATTAATATATGTCTATATATGCTTACAAGCATACATACATATATATATATATTTATGTATGTATGTTTATATGTAAGTATATACATACATAAATACATGCATACATGCATGCACACATACAATCACGCACACGTCTGAGTTTCTGTGTGTACGGTTACGACTGCTGCTGGTGAATTTAGAGTTCCACTTAGAGTATCAAACACCCAATCCACTTCCAGTAAAGTGATGTGGTTACTACTGTACTTAAATGTAGAGGAAATATAAGGAAAACATGATGAACTCAACATACAGTTTATGCTATTCTTTCCCTACACACGTTTCATCATTGTGGATATTTGCATCTCCTATAGCGGGAATTCATAACACATTTGGATGTAGATTAACAACGGTTTTTCAGGGGAATATTTTATAACACCGAGTTAACTCAGAACAAATGCTTATAGATAGATTAAGGGAAAAATGTTTTTTTTTATAAGAATTACGTTTATAATAGATTATATGTATATTTATTTATTCATAAAAATCCTATGGAGCTTTCTGTTCAAATATCTGATATAAGAAAATCGCAGAATGTATAATAATAATAATAATAATAATAATAATAATAATAATTATTGTTATTATTATATGTTATATTTTATTCTTTCAATTTTGTTTCCATTTCTTGCCGAGTGTCTTCCCGACTCCTAGGGCCAAAATTTCTCACTGTATATACATTGATAGGCTATTAAACTAAACACACCCGAGTGTTCATTTTCAAAGTAAAATAAGATTTTCTGAAAAAAGTAAATAAAAAACAAATGTATAAAAATACATGGGTAGTAATCGTTCTCATAGCGACAATGCTCTTCTCAATACATGTGACTTGCCATGCAGGCATGGTAAGTCAGGGATCATTCTCAAATAATTTTCAGTTCCTTTTTTGATTATTCCAAGTGTTCCTACAAGCACTGGTATTGTAACCTCTTGAGAGGTCACAACTTTTCGATTTCAGTTAGCAAATCTTATATTTTCTGAGCTTGTCAAATTCTTTTGCCGAGACATTATGATCATAACGAATATTCATGTTGATCAATAAACAATGTTTATTATTTTGGTCTTTTACAACAACATCCGGTTTATTTGCTTTGAGGGTTCAGTTTGTATGTACTGGAAAGTCCCAAAGATTCGTTACATTTCCTCCCTCAGTTGCAGTCTTAGGGTGATGATTATACCACTTGTCAGCTTTTGATTTTATAATGCCGACGCATTAACCAGTGTAGATATTCGCCAACTCTGTCCTAAAACGTTACATCTAGAAATTTGGTGGTCCACTATTTCAATCACATCATTTCAGAATCGGCATTTTGGATCTACTCAATGTTTCATCACATTGGCTCGGTAGTTCTGGATCAAAAAGATTTGCTTTTGAGCAGCTAAGATGAAGTCTTTGCTCTCTGCCTTTAACCTTGAGTTCTGTAGCCACTGATGGGTGTGCTTCTGCATTACATTAGCTTGCTTGCTACGGGCCACATATTTGCCGTGCAGAGGTCTCTGCTCCCACCTACCAGCTAATTGCTCGTGCGCTTTTTTTCTTTGCCATTAACTTCACCGTCTTTGCAACAACAGCTGCCACACTCCCCTCGGGTTGTTAAGCCTGAGTACCATGCATGGGATGAATAACAAATATTTTGCTCTCCTTTATGACAGAATGAATCTTCTCACGTCGCTCGTAATTTTAAATGGACATTAACATCCGCTCGTCTGTTGTTTCAAGATACTTGCCCAGTCCAATAGTAGTGGTTTTGTAAGAGACTTCAAATTGGATCAATCCTCGACCTCATTGGACTCTGGGAAGGTAAAGACGATCCTCATCTTCCATTGGGTGGTGCACCTCAGTAGCTTGCGTATTTTTCTGTCAATTTTCTTTACTTCACTGATATTCCAGTTCAACTCATTGTGGCCATAAGTGACAACCGGAACTGCTAAAGAATTCATGACTAACACCTTGTTACGTGCGTTTGGCTCAGATTGCAGGACTGTTCGAACTTACCTATAGCATTCCTTCCTCATCTTCTCATGTTTGTATGCTGAATGCTAGAGCCTTCATTTATTCTGAGGTATTTGTAGGTTTGTTCTTACTCAAGTTCTTTTATAACTGTGTCAGCATCTAACACGACCGAATTTGTGGTCTTCAATTTCCCTTCCTGGAATGTGGCCTTGACACACTTTTCATGATCAAACTCTACCCCGATGTCATCACTGAATGCTTTCACAATACGTAATAGGCCTTCAAGCTCATCATTGTCTTTGCCATAGAGTTTCATGTCAGCCATATAAAATAGATGGCTTACTATTATTATTATTATTATTATTATTGTTCAGTAGTTTTATTTTTATAACGTGCTTTCACTTCACTACCGAGCGCAGCTCTGTGCGACTTGGGTATGTGCTGTGGTTTGCTGTGGTGCTCTTATGTTTACTGTATTGAAAGTGTTTTGCGTAGAATGTGTGCAGTACCCAGTAGTGCAATTTTCTGTATGTTATATATATTTGTAAGTCCTGGTATTTTTGTTATGTATTTGTCTGAATATTTTTTTATTATACCTAAGGCACCTACTATGATAGGAATTGTTTCTGTTTTTAGATTCCACATTCGAGTTATCTCTATTTCCAGGTCTTTGTATTTTGAAAGTTTTTCCATTTCTTTTAGAGAAACGTTGTCATCTGCTGGTATTGATACATCAATTAGAAAGCATTTTTTTTCTTCATGATCTTTGACAACTATATCTGGTCCTATTTGTCTTAATTTCTCTATCTGTGTGTATTGGCATATCCCAGAGTATGGTTGCTTTCTCGTTTTCTGTGACCTTTTCTGGCGTGTGTTTATACCATCTTTTTTCTGTTGTCATTCCATAGTGTTGGCATAACGTCCAGTGTACATAGGTCCCAGCTCTGTCGTGTCTTTATTATTATTATTATTATTATTATTATTATTATTATTATTATTATTATTATTATTATTATTAGGACGGCGAGCTGGCAGAATTGTTAGCACGCTTGACGAAATGCTTAGCGGTATTTCGCCCGTTGCTACGTTCTGAGTTCAATTTCCGCCAGGGTCGACTTTATCTTTCATCCTTTCGAGGTCGATAAATTAAGTACCAGTGAAAAACTGGGGTCGATGTAATTGACTAGTCCCCTTCCCGAAAATGTCAGGACTTGTGCCTTTAGTAGAATGGATTATTATGGTTGTCATCATTATTATTATTATTATTATTATTATTATTATTATTATTATTCTGTTTTGAAGGAGACGGGCGTCTTCGAGGCAACATCATTTTACCACGATTTAACTGATTTGGTTAGTTTCATTTTGTTGTAATTTTTTTGTTGAGAAACTTTGTAAAGTTTGGACTTCTACCCCATAACTTTGAGCGGAGGTAAAATCTTTTTATGCTTTTATACTATTTAAAAAAATGTTGTATTAGTTATTTAATATGACTTCTGAAGGAGGAAGAAAAGAAACTAGCAACAATAATAGTTGCAGCGATTCCACCCCACCAAAGAAAAATATTTGCGAGCAGGAACCCAGTTAAAGAAAACAGAAAAACAGAAGAGAAATAAAAAGAAAGAAAATGGATACAATTGAAGAAACAAACACAGCAGAAATTTACACTTAAAACGCTGAATATAAGAGCAGAAGTAGCAGTTTTGATAGCATTGTAAACCAGGGAGTGGTGATCGATTTAGGCTAGTACCCAAAAGAAAAAAGAACATGATAAAAGTATGTTACAAAAGACAGTGCTTCCCTGTCTGAGGAATACACCCTGAAAAGGTGTTGGTGAAAAGAAACTTAGTTCTGTATTTCCAGAAGCGGGAATGACCTGTGCCCGGCACACTGTTTGCTCTAGCATAGAGGCAGGGCATGTCGGAGTTTGGTCTTCAAGGTGGACGATGAGGCAAGGCGACAAGTGGAGCTGGTACATCACACGTTTACTCAGAGACCGGTGGCGTAATATATGGCCAGATGTAAAATAGCGGCCACCAGCGTCATTGTTAAGGATATTGATCTCTGGCTCATCGTCCCCTCATTTTCGCGTATAGTAGGAGCAAGTGGTAACACGAAATAACATACGAGCGCGTGGGAATACGTATAGACTAGTGTTTTCCAACCATTTTTTGCCGAACACCCAAGACATATACACTATGCCCTCCAGCTTTTATGTAATACAGATTGTGATTATCCTTAGAATTAAAATCAATGTATTGTGCACTGCAATACTATGGCTGTTAACGCATTCCCATTAAGTTTGTGGCAATAGGTATCCCCTTAGGAATCACTAGTATAGACATACAAGTCCTGATGACCTCGGAAACCTAAAACTCTGTACCTTGTCGTGGAGTGAGTCAGAAAGGGAAAGCATTAGACAAGTAGCGCAGGAAAATAAATCCAGTTGCTATATATTTGGCAATATGAATTACTTGAAGCTTTCTCTGCCTAGAGGGGCCAGAAAGCGGTAGTCAATTGCAGAGCCAGCAACAGTAACAGCAGGCTTCCTAAATTACTGCTTTTAGGGCAGGGAATCACCAGTTGCAGCTCCGACAATAGCAGAAAAACCGTCTTGTCTTCAGAGGAGACATGCAGAAAAAAACCTTGGCAGCCATGGGTGTATGCAGAGATTACATACACTTTTACATATACACCGACATAATGCCACATACTCAACAACAACAATCAATTAGAAAACTCTCTGACACACTAGTGAGAAACCAGAAAACATTGACGCAATAATATGTCTAAGTGCACATGCATATACATATACATATACATACAATACACATACACACGCGCGTGCGTACAGCATGCACAGACGCGTTCTCATACCTGGCGCATACCTTCTAATATATATTCTCATACTTTGATTATGTAGAAAACTTTGTACATATATACAAATACCGTATTCATATACATTGTCTTCCGACACAGAGCAGCAGCTATAAACTAAAGAAAGGTAGAAAGCTAGGAAAAGAAGAAAAGCCCAATGAAATAAAAGAGAGGCTAAACCCAAAGCAAGTAGATCCGACAGGAGAAGCCCACTTCGAGCTATGAACTCATAAGATTCATGGGTGTTTCTTCGACTCGCCATGGAAAAGCTAATGGATTATCTAATCGACCTTAAAGGAAGACGGAAGAATGGTGTGCTTATTGAGGAGGTGATGAAGCTGCCGCCATTGCATCGCTGCAGCCATTGTACGGCTGCCGCCATTGCACTGCTGCCGCCATTGCGCCTCTGCCGCTGCTTATTCCGCTTCCCTCGTTGTCTCCACTGCTGTCGCTGCTGCACTACCGCCGCTACAGTCACTACATCCGATGCCGCC
>NC_068982.1:169573069-169578912 GCF_001194135.2 Octopus bimaculoides
TATCATTGTTTAAGCTGGAGAGTTATTAGATCACAGGTCTGCCTAATCAGGTCTGACCCGAGGCTAAACAACAACAGTTAGTACCTATTTTATCAATCCGAGAAATATAAATCTTATCACCTATCAACAATATAAAATAGTACCACAAATTTAAAGAAAGGTGAACTGGCTGCGTGCATAAGCCATCTAACAGTCAGCTTACAGTAGATAACTAAGTGTTAGCATATTTAATATAGTAAGCACTAAAAAGTTAATTAGAAATAAATATGCGGCGAAAAGAGACATTACTAGCTCAATGACTAATATCATTTTAATTATTACGTTGATAATCGGAGACAAATTAGAACATGTCTTAATCATATTAGACGTCCTGAATGAATCAGAGACATATCTGTTGAAGTCAATATTCCACAAGAATATTCGTGAAAGTCGTGAAAGGCAATATAGATTGTTGAATGAATTACTAAGTGTAATTGCCCAGGTCGTGGAGGCGCAATTACCCAGTGGTTAGGGCAGCGGACTCGCGGTCATAGGTTCGCGGTTTCGATTCCCAGACCGTTGTGTGTGTTTATTGAGCGGAAACACCTAAAGCTTCACGAGGCTCCGGCAGGGGATGGTGGCGAACCCTGCTGTACTCTTTCACCACAACTTTCTCTCACTCTTACTTCCTGTTTCTGTTGTGCCTGTAATTCAAAGGGTCAGCCTTGTCACACTGTGTCACGCTGAATATCCCCGAGAACTACTGTAAGGGTACACGTGTCTGTGGAGTGCTCAGCCACTTGCACGTTAATTTCATGATCGGATCAACTGGAACCCTCGACGTCGTAAGCGACGGAGTGCCAACAACAAATTGCCCAGGTCATAGCGTTGAAACTGGTAAGGTTCATTACAATGTGTGTATGGCCTTAATTCTTCACACCTTACTGCATCTAGCCACCAAAAAAGTAGTTTAGAGGTGAAGGAATAGGTTTTAGAATGCTCCCCTGCAAAGATAATGTTTTATCTGCATGACCTTATATGTTTTTCCTGAACTTTACACTAAATAATCGGAGCTTAGCATTAAACCTTGGGACTAACCACTAAAAGTGTAAGATTAGGTCAAGGCTGGATCAGTTGAGGGGAGTCGTTCGGGATTGACCAAATCTCTAAGCAAACTCTTCACTCTTCCTAAAATAAGTTCGATATTATTTTGGATAAACTGTCACACAATTGGAATAAGTTTGAGAGTCGATTTGAATAATTTCATTTTATAAACCATTTTTGAGTCACTAGTCAACTCTATAAGCAAAATGTGACTACTCAGCAGGAACAACAACTAACAGTGAACTCCCCCTTCCCTGCTCCTTGCCTCTCTTCCTCCTTATTATCATCACTACCGTCATCACCATCATTTACAAAGATAAGAGAGGGGTTCCAAATCAGTGTTTCCTAATCTTTCACAAAGACTAGTACCCATTTTGATGACAAATCGAATCAGCCACTACCCGTCCTTAAAACTTCCGTGGTGATAGTCAAAGTAAACACCACTGCAGTTTAATCTGAATTTCCAATATCCCCCAAAATTAGTTTTTGGCACCCCAGTGTGGGAAACACTGCTCTACACACTAGTTTTGTCTACTAGAAATAACAGCAACATTTCCCTAAAATCACAAGCTACCATTTTTGAAAAAGTACACATTAAAAAAATCTAATCTTGCCTACATCGTATTTGAAAAGGCAGGGAGCATGCTCGGAACGTTTTTGATACAGCAATATCATTAAATACAATAACAACAACAATCTAATCATAACTACTGTACTACCACTGTTACGGTTCTTTCCATTGGTTTGCTGAAGGTCACTATTATGAACAATAAATGACCATTACAATGAATGGATTGGGGTCACGGTTGGAATGTCTTCGAATATGGATATACTGGATCTGAGCTGACCTGTGGCTAAACGATGCTACTCTTCGTGAACAATGCCAACAGCTGCTGCAGTAAAATCTCAATTGCATCACCTTGACTTCTCATGCATTAAACTTTTAGGGGAAATAGTTTACATACGTTGCGTTTATGTATTTGGTTTGCAGGATTCCTGGTGTGAAATCGTGTGTTGGAAACATATATCGTTACCTGTGGGGACGGTAATATTTTTTTGTCAAATAAACACACGCACTATATATTCGTTCTCGACTTCAGCTTTATTATTGTTCTTGTGGACTAGACAGAACAGGAGGAGACATATGTGATGGAGAGAGTCGCTGGAGAGGTCACACAATGTGCAATGAAAGATTTCAGACTAAGGGCGCTAAAATAAGAACAACGGCACTCAGAAAGCGCAAACCACCGCCAAGGCAACACCAACGAACTCTCAACGATTAGCCGGAGATGATTTTTAAAATGAGAATATCTGAAATAAACTCGACTGCTCTCACAAAAAAGAATACTAAAAATGAACCCGACCACTCTCAAAAATTAAAAGAAAACAAAACGGAAAAATAATCCAGAATCCTTGTCCGGTACCTGATCGATCCCAATGGTAGTCATGGAATGTGAAGGTTGGTGTGAGGGTCGTGTTTGTAATGCTGTGTGTGTCGTCTGCAGTGGGAACAGGGACAGTTTTCTGTATGAAGGCCTTTTTTAGTCTATCCACTGATATAGTGTCTTTACGACCGTTAAGGTCTATAGTGAAAAATTTATCCGTACATGGAAGAAAACGGAAAGGACCTGCATGCGGTGCTGTTCACGGAGGTTTAACAACATCGTTGCGCACAAAAACGTGAGTCCAAGATGTAAAGCTTCTTTCTAGGCAGAGCTTGAAATGCAGTTGTCAAATAGGTAAGAGGTTTTAAACAGGAGCGATATATACAAAACTGTCGAGGATAAATTGAATTTATTATTGTTACTGAGTATGTTAGTGTTATTTAATTTCTGAACGGTTTTGCTGCCGTTTGTTTATATAGTTTGATTTCTTTATCCATCAGTTTCTAAGATAGAGACGCGAGTAAAGTTAATAATAGGGAAACGAAAATAAAAATTTGGAAACAGCAACACCGCCATAATTTACGTGGAAACCATGAGCGTGCTTTCAAGTGAGATAATCAGAGATCGTAATACTTCATGTAAAGTAAACATAACAAATAATCCAGAAACTTTGTCTGGTATCGGATCGATCCCAAAATCTAATAAGTTTGTGCCTGTCACGAGGCCAAACATACCTGAAAGTTTCATCCGAATTCATCCAGCGGTTCTTGAGATAGCTTGTCCTCGGACAAACAAACAAACTCAAGTGAAAACAATACCTCTGTCTTCGCTAAAGCGGAGGTAATAATAAAGCCGAATTGAAGAACGAATATATAGTATGTGTGTTTATTTAGAAAAACGAAATGAGCATCTCGAAATATAACAATATACTTCAGGATAAATCGTTATTTGTACTGTGAACAGCGATGCGTGAAGCGATGATTTGCATATTCATTTTCAACACGTTCTGGCAGACTTGAACACAAATACGTTAATCGCTGTTCTATATGTCACAGGAATTCTCCGTTTTTACGACGGCTATGTGTTCATTACACAGTCGAACCATTGGCACAAAGGATTCTTTCTGAGAGACGGGTTTCGACATGTTGTGTCCCGTCAACCGGAAGTACCCAGACCTTTGAATCTAAAAAAGAGACGACGGTTTTGTTTATAATTTTTAGTGTACAAACTATTTGCTGATTCACGCGAATATCTGTCATATATGACCAATGATTACTTAGGACTAAGAGGATTTTGGGGACTAAAAGTAGGACTAAAAGTAGCGTGAAGTCACAATCTTCATTCTCAAAGGAAAACAATGAAAGGAAATGGCATTTTTTTTTTTTTACCAGAGAAGCCAAGAAGAAATTACCAAAAATAAACAAACTAATCCAAAATTAATTCAAAAGATCTTATACGTGGCCGCTTCGTCTGCTAGAAATAACTGCCAGCTTCGTTTAAATCACATCCTATGGTCTTAAATTGTGACGGACATTTTGGACAGTGTGGTAGTACCCGATGGAAAAATACAATGAATTATTCAGGGTAGGAACGTATTCAATTAAAGGTTTGTTCGTGTAGGGCTGACCGGGGTTAAACCACTACAACAAAAACGATGACGACGACGACGACACCAACACCAACAACATCCTTCTATCTTTTACTTGTTTCAATTGTTGGACGGCGGCCATGCTGGGGCACCGTCTTGACGGGCTTAGGCGAATAAATCATTTCAAGGACTTATTTTTACAAAGCCAGGTACTTGTTCTATCGGTCTCTTATGCCGAATCACTAAGATACGCAGAAGTAAACAAACCAATACCGGCTGTCAAACGGTGATGGAGGACAACATCATACACAAAGATACACACACACACACACACACATACAAGTATATATATAACCGAAAGTTGCCACGCAGTGGAACTGAACCCGGAACCATGTGGTTGGCAAGCAAACTTCTTACCACGCAGCCACATGTGGAAATAACCAAGAAACGCTGCTATATTCGGCAGAGAGTATTCTCAGCCATCCTAACAACAGCAACAGCAGCAGCAGCTGTAAGTGTAACAACAACCACCATTAATGCCTACCACTATCTTCTACGACTACAGACTCTTTTAAGACAACAAAATTTACAATAGCAAAAAACAAAATATGAAAGTAAAAGAAAGAAAAAAACAAACGAAAAATAAAATAGTTATTTAGAACTGTAATAGTAACAACAGGAAACAGCTGTAAGTCACAACAGCCACAATAAAACAATACAACAACGACAACGATAAGAACAAAAAATGGCAATAACAACAACAACGAGAATAAGAGAAAAATAGGAAGAACTATGCGAATGTTATTACTAGTAAGAATCCCAAAGAAACAGCAATATCAACAACATGAATAATAAACGCGAAAAAACAACAACAACAACAAAAACTATTAAGAACACCACCACCACCACCACCACTAGCAGCAGCAGCAGCAAAACCACCAGCACCAGCACCACCAGCACCACCAGCAGCAGAACCACCACCACCACCACCACCACCAGCACCACCACCACCAGCAAAACCACCACCAGCACCACCATCACCGTCATCGCCGCAGCTATCACAAGCAACAACAACAACAACAGCCACAACGACGTCAACAACAGCAAAAACAACAACTGCCATTGTGCCGACTACAACCAAAAGCACAACAACCCCGACAATACCACCACCAGCACCACCACCACTACCACCAACAACAACAATAACCTCGTCATCGTCCCCCACCTCGCAACATTTCCTTTGCATTCCTTTGTTACCTAGATGAAGGTCACGACCTGGAAAATAAGCTTAGCTAATGTTATTTTGCCGAAAAAAAATTCATATATATATATATATAAACAAAAAAAAAAAATTCTACATAACCCATCCCCACCCCACGACCCTCCTATATGTCCCACCACCTTATAACTCCTTCACACACATGCACGCACACACACACACACATATACATATGCACAAGCACACATATATACATGCACAAGCACGCGAGCGCACACAGACATGCATAAACACATAGAAACATGTATACATGCAAGGACACACATACACAAATATACTCATGTATGTAGATATGTATAGTTATATCTATACCTATATATATATACGTATACATACACACACACACATATATATATACATATATATATATACATATACATATACATATATACACACACATATATATATGCATACATATATATATATATATATATATACATATACATATATATATACATATGCATATACATATATACACACACACATATATATATATATGCATATCTAT
>NC_068982.1:169581945-169586344 GCF_001194135.2 Octopus bimaculoides
TATATATATATATATATATATATATATATATGCATATATGGTAAACCGTCATCATATGATGAGACTTTGTGCTAGTTGAGAGTATTTTGTCTGTCCTTTTATGCTGCTACATATATCTAAAACCAGAGGAATACTAATTGAGTAGGCCAATGAAAACAAATATGTGAATTAATGTAGACTTACCTTCATTCAATATTTCGGAGTTATGACCCCATTTTCAAGAAATTGACGAATGTTGCCGATGTGCGTGTGAGTGACGGTGTGTGGAGTGGACATGCGTGGAAGGGTGTTGCTATAGCAACCAGCTAGCTTCCTGTAACTTCTTTCTATTGTTGATCTTGGGTTTCTTTTGTATGAGATTCAGAGATTCTTAGGTTGCCCCTGTTCTCCTGTGTTGCCTTGATGTGCACTGTGAATTCCCGGGTCTATTATTTCCGTAGATGTTTCTTCACGGAATTGTCTGCCTGCATGTGTTCCTTAATGCGTACATGCAGAAAACCTTTCGTCCCCTACCAATCAGCCTTGGCCACCAGAGCCAAAGCCGCATACGTGGGAAACGAGATTGCGCGTATAAACAACAATTGCAGCAACGTGACTGACAAAGCCGGTTCCTCAGAGACCCAACCCTGAATGGCTACCCACCATCTTTAGCTAAACAACGGCGCCTGGAGAACATCAAGGTCAATAAACCCCGGAAGAACCAGCATACTTCTAAGTCCAGCACGTGCTTCCTAAAGCTACCGCACTTTGATGACAGCACTACTGCAGAGATACAACACGCAGTTCGCAGGGAAGGATTCGACATACAGATAGTGCATACCAGCCCTTCCTTGAGTAAAACTCTGTCCAAGAACAACACCTCTCACTACTCTGAGGTGTGCACATTGTCGAACTGCCCCATCAATAACCTTGAATTGTGAGAGAGGACCTATGTTGTATATGAGATCATCTGTGGCAAATGTGGCGCATCCTACATCGGAAGCACGACAAGAAAACTGCATGTACGCATTAAGGAACACGTGCAGGTGGACAATTCCGTGAAGAAACATCTACGGAAATGCCAGACCCGGGAATTCACGATGCACATCAAGGCAACACAGCGGAACAGGGGCAACCTTAGAATCTCTGAAGTCATCCTCATACATCAAAAGAAACTCAAGATCAACAATAGAAAGGAGTTAAGGAAGCTAGCTGGTTGCTATAGCAACACCCTGTGTGTGTGTGTTTGGGTGTGCATCTGTATATATGTACATATATATTATATATATATATGTGTGTGTGTGTGAGTGTGTGTGCATATGTATGTATGGGGATGCCCAGAGATGTAGTGGTATATCTGTGTGTGAGCGATTGTATAAGTATGAGCGTATGTGTGAGTGTATTTGCGAAATAATAAAATTTAGCATGTGCAGCCTAACATGTGAAACAAAGTAAACAGATAACGTACACAATGCCGCTCATGTCGAGCGTGTAAAGGCACGCTCAAACCGAGCAGATCGAAGCTGTCAGCGTCTGCTAGATTCAAAGGCGCCAGTTGGATGTGATAGCATCGAAATCAAACATTTATTTACGGAGACAGCGATTATATTTCACCTGAGTAGATACAACTAGGTCCTACTATACAGGTAAACCGTTACTTAATTTAAATTTAAATCCTGTATATATGTGGATCTATGTTGTATCGAAGCATGTGTAGTGGTCATTAAAAAGCTGTCGAATCGTACTCCTTCCTTTTGACTCTATTCTTTCCTTTATATATATATATATATATTATATATATATACATACACGATGGGCATTAAGGCTATAGAGAGCATTAAGGCTATAGAAGACATTGCTGAGGGTGACACGCAATGGGACTGAATTTGATACAACGCAAACTTCTTTACCACACAGCTATGCTTGCGTTCGATGTCAGGAGTGACAGACAGCATTGCCCATGGCCTTTTACAAGACCTCCGAGACGGGGAAAGAAATACCTAAAATTAGATATCTGGCTCGAATAAGAGAGCGGACACCGCCAATGTCACCTAAAATGCAGGTGATAGTGTCGAATCGGGTGACGGATGAAGTTTACCAACGAAATACGAGGTCAAGGCAGGATTTGAACTTACAGCACAGTGTTGGAAAAAAAAATCACGAAGCATTTCCTCCAGCCCTTTAACGCTCCTGTCAAACCATTGCTCTAGCCCGGTACTTTCATTTATCGACCGGACCTCGGAAAAATGAAAGGAAAAGCTGAACTTGGCGAGAATTGAACTTAGAACCCAAGTTGCTTGAATTAATACCTGAAAGCATTTTGCCTGACATTCTTGATGACTCTGCCAACTCTCAGACTTGTTTAACGAGGTAATATGTGAGTTGAGGAATCACATATTAGCGATGTTATTTCTTAGTACTCGATTGACCATTTACAGCAGGCAGGGCAACATTTATCGAAAAGTGGGTCACGTGAGACAAGGGTCATCATCAGGAGGGCCGCACTAGTTAAAGAAGTCAAGGTAAGTTTTCGCTTAGGCGTGCCTGTCAGAAAGTCTCGCGGGCCTCAGTTTTCCCATGACTGATATAGAAGTTCCCTTCTTGACTAGTGGCCCAGTTTTTTCATACGTATATATTGAAAAGTATATAGGGCGGTGATCTGACAGAATGAGTAGAGCATCGGAAAAAATGCTTTGCTCTGGAAATTTACATTCTGAGTTCAAATTCAACCGTGGTCAGTTTTGCCAGTCATTTGTTCTGGGGTCGATAAAATAAAGAACCAGTCAAATACTGTGGCTGATAGCACTGACTAGCTCCTTCGCTTGAAAATTGCTGGCCTTTTACCAAAATTTGAAACTATATATTCAAAAATGTATAAGTAAAGTTTAGTAATTTGCTCTCAAGATTCTCCCAGATGTATAAAATGGCGTGTATCATTCTTTGCTGCCTTCTAAAAGAGTAGAAATTCATAGCTTGGAGTGGTTCCTTGCAGTTTAGACGGATTACTGATACTATGAAGTTGCGTTTTTTCCTTTAATTTAGAGAAGACTTTTTTTTTGTTTTTTGTCGTGCTTTTCTAGCAAATATATTTGTCTAGGAATATTGGATAACCAGAGCTGTGAGAAGTAATCAATACGGCTCAGAAGCAATGTTTACTATAACATCAGTATTACCGCTGGCTCTGGAGTGAAAACATTTATCAGGATCTAGCTTGATAGCTTGCTTGCAAACTATGAATGCCAACCAGTTAGCGCGTTACCAAGTATGTGTTTATGCGTGTGTGTGAATCTGTGTGAATGTGAGTGAATGAGTGAGAAAGTATGCGCGCGCGCGTGTGTGCGTGCGATTGTATACAGACACACGTACACATATATGTGCATCCAGTAAGGAGGACATATGTGTGGCTGTTTGCACGCATTTGTTCACGCACGTACGCACACGGTCACGCATATATGTATATGTAAGTAATCATACACACATACAGATACATATATATATATATATCCTTATGTGGTTATATTAATTTGCATGTATATAAATGTATATAAAAACACACACATATATATATAAATATACGCACAAATCCACACACACACGCGCACTCACATACACATGCACACACAAATACAAACATATCTTATATTACATATGTATGCACATAGTCTCATGCATACATGTATAAATTCATATAGAAATCAAGAGGGTGTACCGATATAATAATAAAGCAAGAATGTATCTATATATATTTTTCACACAAAAACATATGTTTATATGATCCTGTGTGTATTTTGACATGTACATACATACATACATACATACATACATATATATATATATATATATATATATATATATATATATATATATATATATATATATATATATGTCAAAAAAGACACTCATACACGCACACACACGCAAGTATATTTATGCATATTTATGAAGAGTATGTAGTATGTATGCTTGCATGTATGTATGTATGTATGTATGTATGTATATATATAAGTATGTATATGTATGTGTGCATATAAACATTTGTATATGGGTAATGTATGTATGTAAACACATTATGCATACATAGATAAGTAAATAGCAACACAACTGCCCAAATACACATGCAGACATATTTTCCTTCCATAATTTGTAGTCGTCATATAGTATACTGAAATATATTAACGAGGCTTCACGTATATTGAGTGTAATATTATTTGTTCTGGCAACAATGATTTGATTACTCTAAATATCCATTAGTAATATAGGTATGTGTTATGTGTCCTAAAATGAGGTTGTTCTAGCGATGATATCTTCTCGAAACTGTGACGCACACAATGATTGCACACACACTCAAGCACACACATACACATTTATGCATGTGTGTATATGTATATATATATATATATATATATATATATATGTGTGT
>NC_068982.1:169586354-169589371 GCF_001194135.2 Octopus bimaculoides
GTGTGTGTGTGTGTGTGTGTGTGTGTGTGTGTGTGAGTGTGTGTGTGCATATGTATAATAGTATATACTGATATAATCTATCTATCTATCTATCTATCTATCTATCTATCTATCTATCTGTCTGTCTTTCTGTCTGTCTGTCTGTCTGTCTATCTATATATACATCTATGGTTATACATGCATATACACAAACACATATATACGCACAAATATATGTTTGTATACATACATATATATATGTATATATATGTATGTGCGCATATATATATGTCTGCATATAAAGCAGTCTATTTGCGTTGAATTAATAAATAATAATTGATATAAGTCAATTGTTGTTCATCAGTACTGCTCCATTTTCTGTTTTCTTTCTTTATATATATATATATATATATATATATATAGTGAGTTCAAACAAGAAAAACGACGAAAAAAGCAATAACGCAATGATGTGATACAGATATTGTGTTACTGGACGCTCAGGAAAGGAAAGAAAGAGAATTTGACGTTTCGAGCGGAGCTCTTCGTCGGAAATATAGGAAAGTCCAAAGAAGGGAAGACGGAGGAAGAAAAAATCGCCAACGATATACACGAAGTTACATATATATATATCTGTGAGAGTTAGAGGTTGGGAAACCTACCGACTAAGGGATAGTACCTATCCAATACACTGCTGCTAGTGTACCCAATTATTCATATCCAAATGCTGGTCATTGCGTGACAATCTCGCAATTGAGTGTCGTATATGGCCGGGGGTAAAATGTGCTTTACCCTTAATTTATACGACAAATAAAAAAATGGAGAGGATACAAAACGACATACATCAGCCGGTAGACATTCCAGTGTGTCTATTTATTCAAAAGCATTAGAAAGAATTAGAAGAAAACATACACATTTAGTAACTACGTGTTACACACACATTAATATTACAGAAAAGAGTAAAAGATCAGTTCCTTACGGCCGTTTCTGCCAAGAGGCAACGAATCCTCCATGCCATCTTCATCTCTTCAGTGTTCTGTAGGGATGGGCAGATAAAGTTTGGATGATGAGTGGCATAATTATTCATCCAATATTTGCTGCCATACGAGGGTTAATACTCTGGTGCATTAATATTGTAGCAGTTGTAGTGAACACATTACTATACATTCTCAAGTGATTAATGCAACTCCATAAAAAGCAAAAAAGACAAAACAAAAAATAAGCAAATCAAAGACAAAGCAAAACTAGTAAATATCAAACTTGGTCTGCAAACGAACAGCGTACTTGGGAAACATCTAAGAAAAATATTCATTACAATATATATTAACTGTTGCAGAATCTTTTTCATCAACAGCCAACTACACTGTCATTTTCCTCCTCCCCCTCCTCCTCCTCCTCTTTTGTGTCTGTGATCTTTTTCTCTTACATTGTGTGTGTGTACTTGTGTGTGTGTACGTATGTATTTGTGCGCCTGTGTCTGTGTAACGTTCGTTTATTCCTTGCCTGCCACCAAGCCTAATACGTGTATTCACCCAGCACCTCTAATGTTAATTTACTGTATCTCTCTTTTACTCTCATTTCCACTTTCCCTATGATGCAAAGCGTGGCTAGAGAAATCAACCAGCTAAAAAACAAACAGGCATTTGCATCAGCTATTATTAATTAGAGATACACGTGCAAACATAATGCAGACAAACACTCATAAGTGTGTATATATATATATATATATAATATTAAAAAATATGCCATATAAGTCGGGAGATATGGAGGAATAATAATTATTTCTACTCTAGGCCCTGAAAAGTTTAGGGAAAGGGCCTAGTCGATTATATTGACCCCAGTGTGTAACTGGCACTTATTTTCATCGACCCTGAAAGGATGAAAAGCAAAGTCGACCTCGGCGGAATTTGAAGTCAGAACGCAGCGGCAGATGGAATACCGTCCAGCATTTCGCCCGGTGTGTTAACGATTCTGCCAGCTTGCTGCATATTCCATTTACACTAACACTATTTCTTTTACATTGAAGTTAATTAATTATAGAGTACATTATTACAATTAAACTTTCAAAATACAGTATTTAAAAGCAGACTATCGCAATCAAATTATTTCAAAATACATTCTTACATATTTCAAAATATATCCCAAATATTTTGCCACAATCAAGTTATTTGAGGATTACGTATTCCAAAGTACATTTTTGCATTCAAAGCATCTAAAAATACATTAACAAATATTCCATGTACAAAAATACATTACCAAATATTCCATATACAAAAATACATAATTAAGCATTCCAAAATACTTAATGACAAACCGGTTTCACTTCTTATATGAGGTAGTCATTGTATTGTACACGTCTAATGCCTTGTTACTAGCCTTCATTTAATATGCATCGGAGGTAGCTTCGTTATAGACTTTCTCGGTAACAAGGAAGTAATATTATGTATGTTAATAGACCTAAATTACGTAAATGTTTGTACTCTGCAGACTAATCAAAGCGTCCAACAATGTTTCGGGGTATTTGCTCCGACTCTTTGCGCTCCGAATTCCCGTCATGATCTAATTGGGTGGTAAACGTAATCCATCGCCTACCACTTGCTACGTAGGGTACCTTTAGTGTCCTTTCTGTTTCAAGTATTCGGTCCAGGTCACCAGTTTGACGATACCTTCCTCATTTTTGTTACCAGTCTCAAAAGCCTATGAGGGGTCATCACTAAAAGACAAACTAAATCAATAAACAATAAAAAATAAAAAAAACTTTATTTTTTAGTGTATAGAGTCAAACACTTTCCTGACTGCATTTCTATGTTCTACCGTATGGATTTTATTTCAGCATCATCTAGTTTCTTTTAACAAGCGTAATTGTTCATCGGAAATGTTTGATAACTTCAGGTAACTCGTAACTGTGTATTACTTTTGTGTTTCGTGTGAAATATGAAATCATTACGTTATAACTATTTCTATCTTTGAGTGAGTGATTATATGATACCTGGAAGAATTATAATTCTAGGTACATACATGCAGATATATGTATATATATA
>NC_068982.1:169589556-169592046 GCF_001194135.2 Octopus bimaculoides
ACATTAATGGTTGTTTTACGTTCAGTTAGAGTAAAATCAATTTTACATTACTCTGGTGGGTTACTCTATACTTTTGAAGTGTATAAATTTAATATTCTTGAATAAGAATATTATTGACTGTGACTTCAAAGTTTCAGCCAGTTAAGCCATCGGCGGAAGCTTCGAAGTTACTGTCAATAATATTCTTGATTAAGAATAATATATATACACATATATATATATATATATGATGGGTTACTTTCAGTTTTCGTTTACCAAATTCACTCAAAGACTTTGATCGGCCCGAGGCTATAGTTCAAGATAGTTGCTAAAAGTGCCACGCAGTGGGACTGAACCTAAAGCTATGTGGTTGGGAAGCAAACTTCTTACCACGAAACCACGCCTGCGCGCATACATATTCCTATATAACAACGACTAGGGATATACGCGTATGTGGTTGTATATTTCCTTTTTAATATTAGTTATATAAACATACTTATGCTGCTAGTATTTACATACGCACCTGTATATGTTTAAGTGTGTGCGTATGTATGTGGCTGCATCTTTCTCTTTCACCCAATCACTTTATACATGCGCGCACACACCGTGTGAGTGAGGGAGAGAGAGAGAGAGAGAGAGAGAGAGAGAGAGAGAGAGAGAGAGAGAGAGAGAGAGAGAGAGAGAGAGAGAGAGAGAGAGAGAGAGACCTACACACACACACACACGTTCGCGCGCACGATATGTGAGTATATGTGTGTGTGTGCATGTAAATGTGTGTACATAAGTGTGCTCGTATTTGCATGTCTGTATGTCGTGATTGTATGTTTCTTTGTTTGAAGGTCGTTAAGCCAACGCGTCTTCATACAAATCTACTTGGCGTTCCTTTTATCATCTCCTCTTCTTAACTGCTTCTCTCCCATTACTAACATTTATTATTTCTTCCTTCTTACCTCCCTTTCTCTTCTCACTCTTGCTAATCCCATTTTATACATCTTTCAATAACATTCTGCATTTTTTTTCAATCTTACCAAGGATTCCCGAAATACTAGATCTCACTTCTTCCTTACGACATAATTTATTTGTATTATTTTTTGCTCGCGCAGAACATTATTAGTTTCCTAGGATTCTACTGTTTTACTATATAATTAAATTGAACTCCCTGTGAGCCGTATCCACGTCGCCATTCCTACTTTGGAGCTATTTTACTATACTTACGTTGATCAGTAAATTGTCTTTTCGAAATCATGAAATCTGATTTCTCAACCCTCATCCAGCCACTTACGTTAACTCTTAGATCTTCGCATTTAACAGAAATTGCATATAAAAGGGCTGAATATCAATCATATTTGTATATACACACATATACATACATATGCATCTATCTATCTATCTATCGATAACTATTAATACTAAAATCTTATTTTTCAAAATTACGCGTAATAGTTATTCGGTTATTGTCTATTTAAATATAGCAAAAAATAGTATGGTGAATAATAATTTTGGCACAAAGCCAGCGATTTCCTAGCAGATTAAAAGTTAAATAACAATCCTTTCTACTAAATACACAAGGCCTGAAATTTGGGAGAGGGGAATAGTCGATTACATCGACCCCAATGTTTCACTGATACTTAATTTATCGGCCCCGAAAGGTTGAAAAGCAAAGTCAGCCTCGGTGGAATTTGAACTGAGAATGTAGCGGCAGACGAAATAGCGCTAAGCATTTCGCTCGGCGTGCTAATGCTTCAGCCAGCTCACCGCCTTAGAAAGTAATAATAGTCTTTTCTAATATAGGCACAAGATCTGAAATCTATTACATCAACCCCAGTGCACAACTGATACTTATTTTATTGACCCTGAAAGGATGAAAGGCAAAAGTTGACCTCGATGGCATTTGAACTCAGAACGTAAAGGTGGACGAAATGCCGCTGAGCATTTCGTCCGGAAAGCTAATGATTCTGCCAGACCGCCGCCTTTGCAAGTAACAGTAATAATAAAAGACAACAGTCAAATTCGGGCATAATCTTTTCTATTCTGCACATAAGACCCAAAAGTTTGGAGGCAGTGGATTAGATCGACCCAATACGCAACTGGTACTTAATTTATCAACTCCGAAAAGATGAAAGGTAAAGTCGACTTCTGCGGAATTTGAACTCAGAACGTGATGACAGACGAAATACCTATTTCTTTATTGCCCACAAGGGGCTAAACACAGAGGGGACAAACAAGGACAGACAAAGCGATTAAGTCGATTACATCGACCCCAGTGCGAAACTGGTACTTAATTTATCGACCCCGAAAGGATGAAAGGCAAAGTCGACCTCGGCGGAATTTGAACTCAGAACGTAACGGCAGATGAAATACCGCTAAGCATTTCGCCCGGCGTGCTAACGTTTCTGCCAGCTCGCCGCCTTAAATTCGGGTATAATAGTAAAATGCAATGGTTGATTTAGTGATTAAACTGTCCGTGATAGAATAATGTCTTTGTAATTTTTGAATCAGCATATAAAAATT
>NC_068982.1:169592434-169594653 GCF_001194135.2 Octopus bimaculoides
AAATTGAACGCGTATTTGGAAGCTGATATAATTTCTGCCAACACTGACTTCAAGAATGTAATTGCAGCTAATAGCTCGGGCTCCTTTTATTGAGCCTGGTCGCAGTTCAATTGTTTTCGTTCAGCGTCTGGGGGTCGTCTTTATTTTTTATATCTAGCTTTATGTCTTTCTCCATTTCTAAGTTAAGGGTTAAAATAAAGCAACCCTGCAAAGCACAACTGATCTTTACACACAGACGCACAGAATAACAGCAGTCAAATAACGACAGCTGAGTGCACAACAAACATCAGCAATCTGACTGTTACATGTACATAGGCAAGAGATGCCATTTAGTCTTTTGCACCTACCAGGCTCGTTCGTATCAGCCCGAGTTGCTGGATATGTTTTCGTTCCTTTAAGAATATTGTAGAACGGAAACTTTTCATAGATTGGAATTTAAATCCTAATCTCTATAGAAATTTATTGTTTCAAGAAAATATAGAATTAGAATTACTTTTAATTTTTACGATTATAGATGACAACTCGGGCTGTAACTTCTGAGCCCGAGTCAGGCGCGTGTGAATGATGTCGAGAGAACGTCTGCTACCAACGATACTTTTTGACAGTTGTGGAGTCTGACAAGTCGTTTATAAAGCTAAGCGCTTTATGGATGCGAAACGATTGGTCACTCTATGACCAGTGATATAATTAACCTCCTGTAAATATATTACTGCTTTGACTTCCAGAGCGTGCTTCTTTTTCGGATATATGCGCGCCTGTGTGTATAGATATGCATATACATATCAATATATAATCGTAAGATTTCGCCAAAAATATTTAATATATCAAGGAAGATTTTCTGAAGAATTGTTAACTATTAATAAATATCTTAGAAAAACATAGCGATATGAAACTTTTGGAAGAAAGTCTTCGTATTGTGTGTGTGTAAATTTTTCAAGCAAACGTGTTATTTGTGTTTGCATGTTGTGTGTATGTGCGTGTTCATGCCTGTATGTATGTGTGTATCTGATTCGTTTTGTTGTTTCTGACTGAAAAAAGAAGACGGTGTGTTCGTTTATATGTCATAAAACAGCAGTGCGATATATAAAGTTCTCTGAAACAGGCAGAAGACATTTTATTTACAAAAAATAGCGAAAACGGGTTGGGGTCATATGATAAGCTCAAACACCTCAACGTTGTGTTACAGTATGGCCGCCGTCCTATGGCTAAAATAAAAGTGCAAAAGTACACATACAAACACACACACACACAACCACACACACACACACGCACATGCACACACAGTTTCGCACAAGAAGTGTACTGCATTTTTTAGGCATACAAACATTGGAAACATGTTATGATCCTTCAAAACTGTGAATTTATTCTCATTCTTTCATTTATTTTATTTTATAGCTTTCGAACTGGTGAGCTTATATTTTATTGAACGATGGAGTGTGAGTAGATAAATAGATTTTATCTAATATAACGGTTGCACTGAGTTTCAAAAGACATATAAATCATTATCAAAGCTTGTATTTGTATATTTTTAAAGGATACATATATATATATACATATATATATATATATATACGTATATATATATATATATATCTATTCGTATGTAAAGTTTAAAGTAATGTTTGTCTTTACAAACATGATGAATACCACACCACGTAAAAACTAGAATGTATTTTATAATATAATTTATCAGTATTTTCTTTTTCCTGAAATTTAAAATATCAATGGTGAAAGAAACAGCAATAACTACGTTACCGACAACAGCTCAGAATAATGAGGACTACAACAACCAAGAAAAATTACTAATATAAATAAATACCTGCAAAAAATAAACCTACATTATTAAATTCAGAAACACTTAACAAACAGCAACAACTGTAACAACATGGAGAATAGTTATTGCTTGGAATATACGGTAAGACTATTTAATCAAGTGAAGCACAATGGACTTAGTTCTATGGTAGAGAATGAGAGTCAAATATGGAAGAAAAAAAAAAAGAAAATGAAAACGGGTAATGAAATATAACAGAAATTTTTTTAAAAAGGTCCTTTGAGATAGAACATATTTAAGAAACACTTGCAAATATAAATATACACAACATACGCAATTATATGTATGCATATGTGTGCATATGTGTGCATATATCTGTGTGCATATGTATACACACACACACACACACACACACACACACACACACACACACACACACACACACACA
>NC_068982.1:169596580-169601580 GCF_001194135.2 Octopus bimaculoides
CTATGTTTGTATGTATGTATGTATGTATGTATGTATGTATGTATCTGTCTGTCTGTCTGTCTGTCTATCTATCTGTCTGTCTGTCTGTCTGTCTGTTCGCCCGCCCGTCTATGTTTGTATGTATGTATGTATGTATGTATGTATCTATCTATCTGTCTGTCTGTCTGTCTCTCTCTCTATATCTATATATATACATATACATCCATCTCTCTCTCTCTCTCTCTCTCTATATATATATATACATTTATCTATCAGCAATGGTTGGTAAAATCACATGAAGAAAATGTAAATTAAGCGATATTAGTGTTCAATGCTTTTATGAGAAATGGAAAAATATTTATTGAATTTTTGAGTGTCTGTTCGCTCCTCGGAGTTTCTCGTTTTCAACTTTCATTAATGCTATTTTCAACATTGCTAATTACTATTATGGATAAAATTTTGTGAATGAGTTGAGACGAATTGCATAAATATGACCCTATTCAGATTAACACGCCTCAAGAACACTAACAACTACAAAGAGAGGTTTAACCAATACGCTAATTCCCTTGCTTAATTCGTTGTGGAAAGCATGTCTAAGTTGCCTGACGATAGATCGAAATAATGAGTGACTATATTTGCTATGGAAAAGAAGATTCTTAAACTTCTTAGACGAGAAAAAAAACCTTTGATGAATTTATAGTTTTTGCATTAAAGAAACATGCAAGTTGCAGTAGCACTTTTATCTGCAGGTATCACTTTAATTTTATGATTTGGAGGCAAAATAGCATGTAGTGCATACACAAGAGATCTATCTGTAACCATAACAGGAGATCACAAGCAACAGAGGTGCTAAATCAGTGTTGGATGATAATTAGGGATGAGAGAACTATAGCACAATAAAGTTAGGTTTGAATTGGAGTTTAAGGGGTACCAGGAGCACAAATGCTTCTTTTGGCAAACAACAGTTGTTTTAGCAAGACACTTTCATTAGACACTTCTGGTCATTCTAAAGAGGAAACAAATATGATCAAAATAAATATATGAAATTGTCATATTTGTATGGTTATGTTAAAGAAACTGAGGCTAGAAACACATTAACAAAATCAAAACTAAGCTGATTTTACTACAAGACTTTGGAACTTGAAGAAGGGTTGTTGCATATAATAGAAATGCATACGTACCTTTGGCCGAGAACAGTGAATTTACATCATCAGTTGACCAACTGAAAAATTAACTACATAACGACCACAATTACAAATGGTTCTGTGAAAGAAAAATATTTTACTCAAGAAATAAACCTGTTAATATGACCAGTGAATGAATTAATCTACACTTACATGGCGATAAATTGCGTTTTCGATCCCAAACGTACTGTGAACTAACCCAGCAAGTTTCTTAACGGCATGGAGTCAAATGATGCGTTTCCTCATTAAAGATCGTCAATAACTCTTCTCAGTAACTTATGTAATATTTGAATAAAGTAACAGTACTGACAGACTGTGTTGCTGGTGAGGATACGTTTATCCCCAAATTCCAATAATACCTTTGAACATTCCACTTGTTTTAAAAAGGCTCCAGCCAATATATATTGTGTGACGTCCATCAACAAATCGCGGGCTCAAATCTTAAAGATGGCTGGATTACAGTTGGAGGGTCCTTACTTTCCCCAAGGTCAATTATATATGTCACTGCCTCATGTAGCAACTTCTATGTGACTTTACGAGGAGAGACAAAGAATATTGTTAATCGAGAAACTTTAGCATAATTTACGTAATTACATTGTGATGTTAATCCATTGGAATTTTCCTGATTCTTTACTCAGAGCAACAGTGGATATTTTTGCAATGGTTTAGACGGAGGTGGAAAGGCAGAACATAATCTTTCGAGACTGTTTCTGGAAACTAACAACAGAGCTGTCTCCTAAAGTAAATCCAGAAGCTCTGCGAGGTATTAAACGAAATGATGCATGGAAGCTACCGCTCCTGAACAGATGAATGGGTTTCTCTGGGTTTCAATGGGTTTCTTTGAGTTTCAATGGGTTTCTCTGGGTTTCAATGGGTTTCTTTGAGTTTCAATGGGTTTCTCTGGGTTTCAATGGGTTTCTCGGCAGTTTTTAGAAACCCAATTTCACTCTTTTGAATTGGGTGGACCGTAAAATAAATTTCTTCATAACTGAGATCATACATAAAGCACCGCGCAAGGGGGTCGAACCTGACACAATGGAAGACTGTATTTGCAACAGAAAATGAAATGCGTGATAGAATATTCGTGATAAATCACTGTCCTTCAGGTTGTTTAAGCCACAGTAGTAAAGACTCTGGAAGAATTCACCAGCCATGAACAATGAATAACGAAGAATCTTCTCAGTTAGTGTTTTCTAACCGTTTATTAGTCCAGCACCTTCTATTAATGACGAGTAAAATCGGTTAGCACTTCTACTTAATTCCTCTGTGGTGGTATTCAAAGGTACACGAAGATTAATTGGAGTTCCCAACATACTCTTAAACAGAATACAGTCTCATCCGCGTAATGGAAGCTTGACCTGCTAGAAATAACAGTGAAATCACTCTTAAATCATGCCCTAAAGTATTTTGAAATAAAATGGGAAGATAAAAAATAATGTAGGGCAAGGGCTAGCTAGATAGGTGGACTGAAAAACGCTTGAATGGTCTCAGTTGGAACACATTTGGTCATACATATACTCAATAACAACTAACTTGAAGCCAAACAGCAATAAACAGGCTTTACCCGTCCACGCGTGCAATTCGATTGCAATGCTACCAACAGAACAGTTAAGAATGCCTTCATTCATCCAATACTTACATGCACCCTGTGCTTTCCAAATAATCGTAGAATCTTCTCGCCTCTTGTCAACTTTGCTACAGAATACACCAGCTCTCAGTCAAAATCATTCTATTAGCAGTTTTCGGCTGAAAGCGAATCTGCATTCGTCACTCACTTTACCTCCAACTTCACTCTGTATGTATCTAAACCCACTTCCAGGTTCTTTCTTCCATGCTTATTTCACCACCACATACAAACAATTGCCACTATTCCTAATTTATCCGATCGTTCCAAACAAAGTGATCGATCGTGGAGGTGTATCTTCAATCACACCCATGTCGCTTATTCTTTCTTTCTGTCTTTCTTTCTTTCTTTCTTTCTTTCTTTCTTTCTTTCTTTCTTTCTTTCTTTCTTTCTTTCTTTCTACCTCCCTCTCTCTATCTCTCCAGTAATCTGTTCCTCTCTTCAAAAATACGCAACTGATTGCCCTAACCAAAGAAAATTGTTACACTTCTGGCCCTTGTAGTTATATGCTTTTAGCATACTTAAAATGATGGAAACAGTTGTTAACAATTATCTTTCATCACGAAATCTTTCTCTATCCTCAGGGATTACTAATAAAACTTTTGTCGAGTCTCATCTGCCGAAAACTTGCTATATTACTCTCCATTGCTCTCTTACCCACGTGAACTTCGTCCAAATCAATGCTGATACAATGAGAACCCTACCTATTAAGTTGATATACTGTATAGTCTTCATCTACTTGTCATCTTTGACATCAGAAGTTTTCTTTCAGATTACTGCATTGTAGTGTAACCCAACCTGGATCTCTAAATTATATTCTGTTAATGAGTTCATTTATATACATTGCACATTGTTGATTCCGCAAGTTAAAACATTACTTGTTATTGATACTCACGCGACCTCATCTCCATTTTTCTTCTTGCATCAATGTACAGAAGACAACTTCATCGATCTAACAGGTTTTAGCGAACTGGCGAAAGCCATGGGAGATACTTAAACCCTTTCCACAAGTAATATTTGTGTTTATATTTAGACAGACTATATATTTGTTTATAGTAAATTACCGAACACGTATACATTTAGCACATATAAAAATGTGAATGGCGTAGCTGTACGTAGAATCTTTACACGCTCACACTTAGATGGAAAGGTATTCACTGACAATCATGTACATACGTCCATGTGTACACATGCATACAAGTGCATTTGTACAAAAATGCCATCAAATTGTCACGGTTTTGCTTGCATTTATGCACATATAAACGTATAAATAACTGTCTAGTTAATATTTTTACACAATACCTCAACAAAATGCTCTCCAGTGACTGATTCACAATCCTTGGTTATTAAATGTCATAACCAAAGCAGAGTAGCTTGTAGCAATCAGCTAGTACTAAATTAGATTAAATTGTAACAGAGAAACGCCGTAAACGAAGCAATCTAACGTGTGAACAACGTTATTATCATACACTGCATTAATAAACGAGTTGGTGCAAACAGTAGAATAACCCAAAATATTCTTTGTCGCTTCTACTTTCCTCTCTCACGTTCCTGCATTCAAATTCTGTTGGCTTTCTACTTTGCCTTTCAACCCTCCTGGGTTGATAAAATAATTACCAGAAATATTATATTGTCGTCAAGAGATTAGATCTAAAATAGCGTGTTGAAACAGATATTGAATATTTTGGTAGAGTCGTATTTGTTAGATTGCCAATTAGTAAAACACATACAGACACACACACACACACACACACACACACACACACACTCACACACACACACACACACACACACACACACACACACACACACACACACACACACACACACACACACACACACACATACACACACACACACTCTTTTTCCCTCACGCATACACACACGTACACTATTTGTCATTCATTCAGGTCTTTATTAATTTAGTAAGTAAATAAATGCGATTTTTCAAAGTAATTGTTGAAGCATTTGGCTTCATTTCAATAACTACGAATAAAAATGTGAAGTAGTAGGCATTGCGAGCTGTCCATTAACATTTTCGGCTTTTATTATTATTATTGTTGTTTAGCCCCAGGTTAGCTTTGACTGGGAAAACAGTTACGTGTGATCCACATATCTATACAGCTCCGAATATGCAATGCTTCCATCAGGTTGAGCATAATAGTTCAGATTCTGACACGCAGTGGTCGAATACATGTGGTTCTGTGTGGTAA
>NC_068982.1:169603410-169610479 GCF_001194135.2 Octopus bimaculoides
TATATATATATATATATATATATATATATATGCATGTGTGTGTGTGTGTGTATGACTGAAGATGTCCCGCACTATCGTTTGACATCCGGTCTTGTTAAGGGGTATTGTATTTACGTTCCCCGTAACTTAGCGATTCGGTAAAAGAATGCGATAGAATAAGTATCAGGTTTTAAAAAAGTATTGGGGTCGATTCATCTGGCTAAAAATTCTTCAACGTCATACCCCATGACTGAAACAAGTAAAAGATAAAAGATATATTTAAGAAGAGCAACGGCTGTTATGTGGGATCGTGTTCACTTTTGTGGTGGCCAGCAGCAAAATGTGGAAGTGTACAAAAACAAACTGAACGGTAAAAATTAAAACGATGTATTCAAGCTTCCACACAGAATAACATACCATCAACCAATCTATAAAAGAATCTGAACCGCCAAGGGAGTTATATGTTTGATTCCTACTAAGCTGTTAGTTTTGATTCACTTTAGTGCTGACACTTTATAGGTTTAAAGTACAAATTCACATTTACTATACAGTCTGGTTTCCGAACACTAAAAAGAAACAAAAGGTTCGTTGCGAGGCGGAGGAAATGAGATATTCCTACAGGTCCCTTGATATGCTAGAATAGAGCCTTATTCTTCCTCAAAAGACACTCTATAGATCAAGAAAAAAAAAAAAGAAAAGAAAAGGGCGTGCAAGTTAAGGTAGTTTTAGAAATATTTAGTTTTAAGGAGAAAAAAACCCCCCAAAAGATAGGCTGATTTTTGTTAAACTACATTTGGATATTATCTTTTAGTGGGAAAGGGTTAGAGTTAGGGTTAGGAGGGAAAGCAGTGTCCTTGATGATTTTGCAAGATCTGAGAGAATGATGGAAGGAGGGGGTGAGGTTAACCTGAAACCATAGACCTGGGCACAATTGCTTGCAGCTAAGTTAGCTCTGGGTAAAAACACGCAAAGACCAGCTGGTGATGTCAAACCGGGTGACGGATTCATGCGACTGCTCAAGAAGGCCATGTCAAAATGTCAGAACAAATTCCACAAGGCATCCACCCAACTTTCTGATATTTTCCAACAACTCATCAGCCTGGGTTGGTATAATATCTTATCGAGACCGCGAAAGGATTGTCCTGAAGAAGAAAGTGGAGAAGGAGAAGAAAATTGTTGGATCAAATAAATCCCAGTCATTTACTGCCGTAAGTAGAGCTGCATGGCTTAGTGGTTAGGATATTGGACTTATGATCATAAGATTGTGGTTTCGATTCATGGATCGCGAAATGCGTTGTGTTCTTCAGCAAAGCACTTCATTTCATGTTGCTCCAGTCTATGGACCGGCGTTTCTCGTCCAGGAAGGAAAACATACGTAGAGAAACCGGGAAACCGGTCTTATGCTCCCTACTTAGTAATGTAGACTGATCATATATATACTGCCGTAGATTATATTGATCACATCTCTCCTGGAAAATGTGATGGACTCGCCATATTAACTGAGAGAGCTTCGTTATGTTCGTTCACGCTACTAGAAATTTCCCTCAAAGTCATATTTCCCTCAAATTATTTTCTAACATTAAAATAAATAAATATGTAAAGAGCAAGGACATAATTGTATCAAGTAGTCTTGAATGTAGAAAAAGACTTGATGATCATGGACGGAACGACTTTGAGAATAGGTCACACCAATGATTCTTCACCTGGGGGCTAAACAACAACAAAAACAGCTGGAGGGGTCAACGAGCCTCCTTCATCTCCTCCCATCCTCTCCTTCTCTGTTCTTCCACTTCCGCCTCATGTCTTTCTCATCCTCTTCCCCTTCTAGCACCATCACCACCACCTCCACAACCCTCATTATCATCATCATTATCATCATCATCATCACCACCACCATCATCATCATCATCATCATCATCATCATCATCATCATCATCATCACCATCACCATCATCATCATCATCATCACCGTCATGGTCATTCTGGCTGTCGTATATTGTTGTATTTGGATGTTTGTATTCGCGTTCACGTATGTGGTATATTTGCGCGCGCGCGCGCGTACGTGTGAGAATACATGCGTGCGTGCATGCGTGTATATATTCGTGTGTGTACACGTGTTTGTCCGCGCATGTGCTTGTATTTGTTGTTTGTGTATATTCACGAGTATGTGTGTGTGTGTAATAATCCAATATAAACTGATCGAAACATTTCAATTAGATAGCTGTTCGTTTCCTGCGGGAACTAATTAGTATGCTGTTTCGTTATCGAGAGATGGAGCTGGAAGAAGAGTATCATGTGCAAGCAACTTGAATTGATCGTTCAAGTTGACATCCGCCATGATGATCTTTTCAAAGTAAAAGCGCACAAAAATATAGACAGAAGGAGAGAAAATTATATATAATTACTCAAAGGACATAGTAAGTATGTCTACCTACTTGAAATAACAGTCAAAACTCGTTATTAAATCGCCAAAAATACACTGGTGATAACTACAGAAATCAAACGAAGGCAAATTTGGTTAAGACAATCTACTTACATATATTTAAGTATTTGGATTGTCCTGAACTTTTGCAAGTGTAATAACCTGTCCTGCACTTTTCCAGGTTTATAATCTTAAGAATATTATTTCTCTTGCTCACATTTTTCCATGTAATCCATGTTTTTTCCAGGCAATGTTATTATGCTAATTTATAATGTGTCAATTGATAATTTAAGATTTTACCTTATTGAAAACTGAATAAAAATTTAATAAATTTCTAAATATATATTAATTTTTTTTCATTTTTTGATTGAATTATTATTATTATTGAATTAAAATTAAAAAAATTAATCTAAAAGAATAAAAATAAGATGAGTATTTGAAGAGTACTTTATTTACATTGACTCATTAGAAAATTAAAAATTGAAAATGAAATTAGAAAATGAGTGAATGCATCCACCCTGTGGCACGTGGAGCCATGGTCTCATGACAAAACTATGAAATTCCTTATGTTCTTCTATCATTTAAACTAAGATAAATATATTTTGCTTTTAAAATAAAAAAAAGTTATTTAGACCTAAACTTGATTGACTTGTAGAGAGTCTACAACTGTGCACAATATAAGCATTTTCTGACTCCGATTTCGATATGATATCTTGTTTCTGTTATAAATGTATGTCGGACGTTGCATCCACGTTAAGGTGGAAGTTGTCGTTGTTGCATTTGTTGTTGATGAACCCAAGAGCAAACCTTATAAAGCAAGATCTTTGATGGAAAGCATTCCATATGAAGCCATTCTTTTTCTAGGGTCATCTGTGACTATATTATCAAATATGCTCTTCTACTCTTGAAGATAGTTGGATGTGATCTGAAGGAGTTTTGGCAGCCATCTCTTGCAGGTCACTTGAACACTAGATACACTCTTGTTACTCGTGTGCTATACGCATTATATGTAGACTGCGTAGTTATTATTACTATTATTATTATTATTATTGTTGTTGTTGTTGTTGTTGTTGTTGCTGTTGTTGTTGTTGTTGTTGATACTACTGTTTAGCTTAAGTCAGTTTTAAATGAGTAAACTTATGATGTATGATCAAGTTGGTGCCGTTATGACCATCCAGACATTTAACGAGCAATTGTGTATCTAGGATTACATAATTGTACACGTATTATTTTCTTTTCTAAAACGGTATTATGTGATTTTAGGGAAGTGTAGCTGCTTATATCGATCTGCTAGAAGGTTGGGCAAAGAACTTTCTAACAATAACATTCTACTATAGCAGGTTAGGGCAAGAAGCTGCTGTAAAAGAAGAGTAACACACAAGTAATTAACAAAACATTTGAGAGTAACTTTCAGATATTGCACGGGAAATGTAAAGAGTGAGTTTTGTGCTGTTGAACGAAGATTTCTCTGTTCCCATTGCAACTAAGATCAGCATAGTGTTAGACAGTTTCAAGCAGGTCGATTTCGCAACGAAGTTTCGATTCCCAATTCACATCAATTATCCCATCTGTGCTCTTGAGATAAGTATGGACGGAACACAATTGTAGGAAATCGATACATAAGAAGTTATTTTAGACGAAGAAACTTCAAAGAATGTTATAGATTTAAAAGGAAATGGATTTAAGAAAAAGAAATTGCTTGGCAGCGAAGAATTTACGTTTAGATATCATAAGAAAGTGAGTGAGAGTGTATGCATATAGGTTTGCGTATGTGTATATATGTGAACAAAAAATTTAACACCAGAAATGCAAGTATATGTACATAGTATTCAGGTTATTTAAATCCTTCTCTGAGGTGAAGATATCTGTTTATAAAGAATGTAGTAAGAACATTCATGGTTAGAAGGTGTGGAGACTTCATAAGTGTCAAAATTTAGCTTCAGCTTACTAGGTTTAGAGCTTGAAAGATAAGTACTATTGATGTTAGATAGAAGATCGCTCTATTATAGAAGTATCCTACACGTAGTATCAACATACTGGAATATTATATAAGTATGTATATTAATTTGCACACGGAATCATTTACATATAATGTGGCTAAAAATAGACTGGTATAGAAACTATTGTAACGTTAATCGTTACATGTATCACCGGTAAAAGGCCGTAGCGGTTAACATGCTAACTAAATTCATTCTTCTCCATATCTATATGTTGCTTTTCTAAATACTTACACACCGGTTTTACCCCTGAGGTACATGGAATTCCAGTACTGGTGGACTTAGAAATGTTTAAAAGTTCCAGTATAGGAGTGTAGATATTCAGAAGTTCTTGCCGAGTGCTGCACTAGGAATACACCAATTTCCTACCCTACATGGACCCACGCCACCAGGCAGAGTACTTTTTCTTCACTGAAAGATCACTAGTTGACCAAGCACGGAGATCTCCCGTGCACACACCACTGTTGCTGTCGAACGAAAACGCAAGGGGCGATACAGCCTTCCATTAATATTGCCTTCACATTTTGGCACAAGGCTAGCAAGTTCGGGACCTGGGTTAAGTCGATTACATTAACCCCAGTATTCAACTGGCATTTATTTTATCGACCCTGAAAGGCTGAAAAACAAAATCGATCTCAACGAAATTTGAACTCAGAACGTGCAGACGGGCGAAATGCTGCTAAGTATTTTCTCTGCGTGCTAACGATTCTGCCATCTCGCTGCTTTAGCTTGGCGTTAATATAATTCCCGGTGGTAAGGCAGCGATCTGGCAGAATTTTTAACACGCCAGGAAAAATACTTCGAAGTATTTCGTTCGTTTTCAGGTTCTGAGTTCGACTTTACCTTTCATCCTTTCGTGTTTGATAAAATAAGTACCAGTTGAGCATTGGGGTCGATGTACACGACTTAAACCTTCCCCCAAAATTACTGGCTGTGTGCCAAAATTTGAAATCAATATTATTCCCGGCGTTACTGTCAAAATGCAAAGAGCCAGAACAGAAACAGCAAGGGATTACCCCCACGACACTCTCATAATCTACTAATCCTGCCAATCCACAGTACTGGACTAATATAGTGTTTATCAACTCAGAAACGAAAAAACACAAACGAGTTCAGAGAACAAGAATTAATAATACCTCAAGGCATTTCATCCGATGCTGAAACGACTTGCTACATTGCTGTATATAGTAAAGTCAATAATAACAACAATGATTTCTAACATTGGCGCAGTCGATTTTATTGACCCCTGTGCTTGCTTGGTAATTACTTTATCGATCCCAGAAGGATGAAAGACAGCAAAGTCAACTTCAGTGGTATGATAATGAACAGTAATTAAAACTGAGATTTTCACCTCATGTATGTATGTATGTATGTATGTATGTATGTATGTATGTATGTATGTATGTGTGTGTGCGTGTGTGTATGTATATATATATATATATATATATATATATATATATATATATATATATGTATGTGTGTATATTTATATATATGGATATGGGCACATGGATATATATGGATATGTTTTACTTGTTCTATTCATTGGACCATAGCGATGCGGGGCACCGCCTTGAAGGATTTAGTCGAACAAATCGACCCCAGTACTTATTACATCTTGCATTTATTCTCTCGGTCTCTTTTGCGAAACGCTAAGTTACTGGGACGTAAACGAATTAACATCGATTGTCACAGGGCCACAAACAGACATACATATAAGGAGAGAAAGTATGAGAAAGGTTCACAAACATGTACATCTATCTATCTATCTATCTATCTATCTATCTATCTATCTATCTATCTATCTATCTATCTATCTACATACCTCCCTCCATTCCTCCCTCTATGTACGATGACCCTCACTCTCACGCGTTCATTATTGACTATTCTTGTTCGAGCGGTCTAGCAATCGTTCCTGCTTTGTAAAGACCATGCGCAAATATGTATTAAATATTTTCAGCCATATTATATACAGTCTAACATGTAAAGACTTTGCCTAAGTATGTATACAGCCTTCCTCAGATTGTAAATAGTTTACAAATCATCGCTGATAAAATCTTTGTTAGACTCTGCTATGTTTTTTTTTAATATGTATAAACATGTTAACTGGATACTGGGTACTGACGGAAGGTATTTTGATTCTAAATAACCAGACATTGTGTTTAAATATTTCTCTTTTGAGGTTAGTTAATTAAGCTAAACTTGATATTTTTCATTTTCATTGAGCATTCTTGCTAATCGTTTTACTTGATAGGCTAATTGATATCTACACATTCACAAACACACGCAGACAACACCTATACGGGAATAATCCCACTCTCTGAAAAGATACGCACAAACGGATATATATAAGATGTATCGTTCACACACATTTTAATCTTAAAACTATAGGTAAGATATTAACGAGGTTTGCATAGAAAAAAACAAACAAATTCTTCTAATATGACGATGAAGATTATAATGACGACGACGACGACGACGACGACGACGACGACGACGACGACTAGGATGACGTATTGATGACGGTGATGATATTGTAGGGGGTGTCGTTGTTGTTGGTGGACTAGGAATATATCACGCCCCTAAGAAATTATTATCAAGTATTTTCTATCTATAAGATGTCTTTGTTATCAAACGCTTTTCCTCTTGGGAATGAATATATATATATATA
>NC_068982.1:169611834-169614691 GCF_001194135.2 Octopus bimaculoides
AAATGATATGCAGAAAACGAAAACTGGAAAAATGGAAAAAGAAAATAAAGAGAAACGAAATTTCGCAAATTTCATCTCATTATTGAATTTTCTTCATTTATTCATTATTCCGTTTATACAGTCGTTGTTATTTGATATTTTTATTCTTTCATTCTCCTTATCTTTCTGTTTCTCTCCCGAGTTTCTCTTCCCTTTTTCTTCGTCTTCTTTTCTCTTTAATGTTTCTCACTTATATTTCTGCTTCCTCAAGTAGTTAGCATAAAACGTTAGAGGTTTATTTCGCAAAGAAAACTGTTTTCGTCTTGTTTTCCTTTCTTGTTTTTGCTGGTTTCGTTCATTAGTTTGCGATCATGCTGGGCTACCAATTTCATGAATATAGTCGATTATATAGACTCCTTTGCTGTTTGTAACCGGCATTATTTTATTGATCTCGGAAAGATGTGAGGCAAAATTAATACGGGGTAAGATTTGAGCTTAAAATCTAAAGCAACTTTACCAAATACAATAATGTTTTCTATCTAACACTGCATCACCCTATGCTTGTCAGAATTTATTTAAAGGAAAAGTACAGTTGGTCGACCTGATCCCTGTTCCTAACTATTATTCATTATCCACCACACAGCGATTAATATCAATAAGGTGCTAGTAAAATTGAAACTCATGACATTAAATAACTTGAACCAAATACTCTCAAAAAATTTACTACTTCAGCTTTTGTTAGATCATCTTATAAGCTTTATCGTTATTGATTTTCTGCAGTTAGCAAATTTTTGATAGGGAGAAGTATAATCGATCGAGCTATACCAGTATATTACATTCTTCTCAAGCCCTTGACTCAATGACTAGTCCTAGTTTCCTAGATTTTAAGCGGATGTCATAAAGATCTCATTCTCAATAGTTGATCAATCTAATGCACAAAGAATCCTACTTCTATATTACAGAATTGGAGAAACAATATTTGGCTTACCCACGTTATTTTTTTTAAAATCTTGAAATATTTTCCTATTTTCTTGGATGTTAGTATATTCGGAACTCCTTCATAGCATTCATGTTTTCCGAACCTTTGTCATTTATGTTGCTAGGCATTGCAGAAGGGTCTCCTTCTATCGGAATGTGTCGAAATCATGATAAATTACTATCCGATAGATTATGATGGGAACATATCGTAGCGTTTACAATGTTGAGATAGTTGATAATAATAATAATAATAATAATAATAATAATAATAATAATAATAATAATAATAATAATAATAATAATATTGATGATGATGATAAAGACGACGACGACAATGATAGCAATAATAATGATGATGGTAATGATGATGATGATGATGATGATAATAATAATAATAATAATAATAATAATAATAATAATAATAATAATAATAATAATAATAATGAATCCATTTACACAGAAAATAAAGAATGCTGTGTAAAATTTCCTTAGTTCAATGCCGATATGGAAGTATTAAAAAATTTCCATTAATGACGTATAAATGTCTTTCTTTATGGTTTTGGACAGACCGTTATTTCTAGCACCTTCATATTAAAGGCTTAACAACTATTAAACTAAACGTAACAAGCATTTCCCAGTCGAAGATACGCTATCAGAACTTTCACTATACGCCATTCCATATATTGATTTCTTATATTGGCTAGAGGCCACACATTTATAAGGTAGGGGTACAGTCGATTGAATCAACCCCTTAAAATACGATTCTTATTTTATCGAACTCAGTAGGATGAAAGGCTACTTCGGTATCGGTGAGATTGAAATTAGAACGCAAACGGGCTAAGCAAAAACACAGTTTTTGACATTTCGTCAAGCACCCTACGGTTTTGGATACGCCACCACCCTCGACCTGTTATGTACCAATGTATCATAATGCTTTTTCTATCGATTTTATACTATTTAGATGAGTTTGAACCCTACACCCGCAGTGCCTATTATCAATGCTGTCAAGCATTTTTTCACGTGCATCGCTTGTACCAATCTATAAATATTTTCATTCATTCATTCATTCATTCATTCATTCATTCATTCAAAATTCCACAAGACTGAATCTAAATGAACAAACATAAGTCTATAAACAGCAAAAATTTCCAGCAACAAATGTATGACACTTTCCCATCCACGAATAGCTTTAGTGAAAGTCGCCATATTGCACTGTTAACTTTGGCAACAGATACACTTTATTAATTACGATATATAATTTCAGATGTCTAAATCAATGGTCTCTGAAGGATTTAGTGTTATTTTTCCCCCGATGAAAGAGAAACAGTTTAATATCTTTCTTAAAAAGATTAGTTACTAGCGTCATTGTCTTCAGGGTTTGAGAAGACCCATCAAATATTATTGAAATAATTACATTTTCAAACAAATTAAAACATACGATTATTTATCAGCAGTAGAGACAACAGTTGTAGCTGCAGTGATAGTAGCAGCAGACTTGGTAATATCAGCAATAAACATAATTTCTTTCCAAGAAGTACATCACTTCTTGGAGATAAGATGCGAGTGTGTGTGAGCGCGCGTGTACATACATACATGCATGCATACATACATACATACATACATATGTATGTATGTATGTATGTATGTATGTATGTATGTATGTATGTATGTATGTATTTCTGTATGTATGTATGTATGTATGTATATATGTATACATATCTGTATGTATATAAGCGTGTATTTTTTGTGTGTACCTGTGTATGTATATATGTATGTATATTACTAAAACATATTGTAGAAGAACGTTTGTAGTAATGGGAAAACTGGAAATAGCAAACTAACAAAAGAGTGAAGTCTCAGTTTAGAATATGTATATATATATATATATATATATATATAT
>NC_068982.1:169615600-169621007 GCF_001194135.2 Octopus bimaculoides
TAAACAAATAATAAAAGAGTATATGCATATATACGTACAAGTATGTGCATACCTACGTTTACCTGTATATATAGGTGCATATCTGGGTACAGGACGTTGCAAACAAAACGTAGACAAGAAAATAATAATAACCAGAGTACAGAAAACACACAAGCCACATAGAGAACATTTTCTTTCATCAGCTACCCCCGTTTTAACACCGGCGTTTCGAAGAGTTGGGCAGGACGTATCGTTAAAACGGCTCTTCCCATGGACCGCAAATTAAATTTGTATGCACAAATTAAACCTGTGCCATGGAGGAATGTAGTGGCGGACAAAAAACAAGACAGGAAAACAAACGGAAAAGGCTATGCGGCCAAACGTGAAAAATTATGTGTATATAAATGCTGTGAGGCACGAACTTGAAAGTGGGGACCAAGTAAGTTCGCGTGTTTGCTCGCCGATAGCCAAGGAAGAAAAGGATTAGTGACCGGAAGCATGTGACCATGGAGGGGTAAGGGAGAGAGAGAGAGAGAGAGTGGTAGAGAGAGAAACAAAGGGAGGAAGTAGAAGAATAGGTGAGCAACGAGAGAAAGAGAGGAACATAGTAGTAACAGAAGGAAGTACGAGGGGGAAAAGAGAGAGAGATATAGTAGTAACAGAAGGAAGAACGAGAGGGGTAAAGAGAGATACGTAGTAGTAACAGAGGAATATATATATATATATATATATATATATATATATATATGCATGTACGCACACACACACACACACACACATACACACACACACACATATATACACAGACATATATATATCGTGTTAACTAAACTGTATAACAGTATCGTAAAATGTTGACAGGATATTAATTGTTCTGGAAATAGCACAATAAGCGGTAATATTGTTCAGTTATCTGAACATATCTAGTTCAACTGCCTGAATGGTCTGCAGGGTTGATAGTGTGAATATCAGGGCTGCAGGCTTACTATCGTTGCATTTCCGACGAATGCCACGCCCGTAGAAATCTAGTGAATCCCGTGGGAGACAGATGTGAAGAGTTCGGAGATGAGAGAGATAGATAGATGGATAGATAGAGATAGACAGATAGGTAAAGAGAGATAGATAGATAGATAGATAGATAGATAGAGAGAAAAAGAGAGAGAGATAGAGAAAGAGAGAGAGAGAGAAATAGTGAAAAGTAAGTGAATCAGCTGAGGATACATTAAGAAGTTAACTGACCTCGGTTGATAGGGACATTTGAATTTCTCTGAGCTGATATGTATGTATGTAATGTATGTATGTATGTAGGTATGTATGCATGTGTGAAATGTATGTATGACTGTATGTACGACTTCTTGTGATTAGAGTAACCTTTATTGTCTATTCAATGTTAAAGACTTTGGATGATCTGGTAACAGTCATTAGAATGCAATATAAAACTACTTTCAGCAGTTAAAGATAATGAAATTTTGACTGCATACATTAGATTTCCGCGGTGTGAGAGATAATAGAACATATTATATCAGTAAAATTTGCCAGTGTTACTTTATGTTTTTTAATGCATGATATTATTCTATGAATTATTAATTCAAACAACTATTTCTTCGATAAATTACATTTAGGTAAATTGTTCTAGATCAATGATTCCCAAACTTTTTCAGGTTGCTGCCTCCTTGGCACTCGAGCCACATTCCTAACACCCCCACCACTCACCTACACAAACATAAACCACTTTCTGCAGCAAATTCAAAAGAACTGTATTTCACAAATAAAACTTAACCGAATTAACCCTTTATTTTGTTGTTTTTACTTACCTTACCCGCTTTTATCCACCCCATTATCATCCTACTTTCCTTCAACGCTCCCCACTGGATCCTCCCACCGCTTCCAGGGGGAAGTACCACCTACTTTGGGAACCACCATTCTAGATAGACTATACTTCGATCAGTTGCCCACGTCACCCTTACAATTACATTGACAATTTTTTCCGGAAATGAAATGCACTCTTTTTGATATCTCGTTTTTGTAGCCTGAAATCTCTTTCCGATATGAATATTACAATAAAATGATAACGATTATAAAATATTACTGAAAGTAGTTGAAACTGATAAAATGATGTATAAATTTAATTATCGTTGTTCTCAAAATGTGCACAAAGAGTGCAGATTAATTGTTTACGCTATTTGATTTTCGACTTCATTGCTCTAGTTTCGAAGCACACATTTTGAAATGATCAGTTTTTAGAAATGTATGAATAATTGAAAATCTTCCACGGTTACTTTGGAAGTTAACTCTTAATTGAAGAGTGCAAAGTTTGTTATTCACGCAGCACACCAAGGCCAACCGATAACAGGTGTATTAAAAATTAAGGTAAACATCAAACTGTGTGAATGCAGGTTTGACAAATTGCCTCGCGATGAGAGAGGGAGAGAAAGAGAGAGAGAGAGAGAGAGAGAGAGAGAGAGAGAGAGAGAGAGAGAGAGAGAGAGAGTATGAGAGGTAGAGAGAGAAAGCGATAATAGAAAGAATATATAAATTTACAAACGAGAAAGGAAAAGTGAAAGTGAAAGTAAAGGAGATAAAAGATTAAAACTGATCAAGGGAGGTAAAAATAAAAAATGGGAGCAATGGAAGGGGAAAAAAGCAATAAGAAGAAATAGTGAGAAAGAATACAAGAAAGGTAGATATTGCGAAGAGATGGATAGAGGGAGAGAGACAGATAGAGAGAAAAATAAGGAGAGAAAGATGAGAGAGAGAATGAGAGTGTGAGTATGTGTGAGAGTGAGTGAGAGAGAGAGAGAGAGAGGGAGAGGGGAGAGAGAAAGGAAAGAGAACGATGGGAGAAAGAAGCCAAGAAAGTGGTAACAATATATGTTGCAGAGTAAACACAAAGATGCGTGAAGAGCGATAGAGGCAGAGAGAGAGAGAGAGAGAGAGAGAGAGAGAGAGAGAGAGAGAGAGAGAGGATGGAAAGAGAGAGGGAGAGAAAGAGAAAGAGAGAGGGAAGTGGGGAAGAAAGGAAAGAAACTTTAAGAGATGGTTGGGAAATAATTAGCTAAGTTGCAAGGGAATTGGAAGCAAGTAAAATTCATTAGTGGCTCCATAGAAATGGAACCTAAATTAATATTTAAAACGATAGTAGAATATTGTATTTTGGCGTACAGAAGAAAGTTGATCCTTTTTTATTTCTAGAAACCTGCGATTATAGAACATAAACTCTCAGGGAGAGGATGTTAGAACATGGCATTGAATATAGAGTATAACTTATCAAGCAGTAAAAAATTCTTCTAACTGTTACTGCGACGCGTTATCGAATACATTTGACAGATGTAAACAAATGATCGTTTTTCTTTGTATAAAGGATATTTTTTTTATTGGTTTCGAAACTGGTTGGGGTATCTTCAGAGGTTATGCACTCGCTTTTATGTATTAGAAGTCTTAACATTACAAACATCAGGTTCAAATCTGTTTATAATCTAACTGTAAGGAAAGCGAAAATGTACTACGCCGTATTAAGTTCTGTTTCATTTCCAAGTTTGAAGTTGGTCAATTGTAGATGGAGGGATAAAACAGAGTTAACATATTGAATGGGATGAATTATGCAGTTAGATAAAACAGTATTGATAGCCATGTCGAAAAGGTTTGGTTGTGTTACCAGTCCAGGTCTGTCTGATTCATTTCCCGTTATCAGTAATATGTTCTATCAGAAGTATTGTCATCTCACTGTCCAGTGGCTCACTTCATCTTGTTTGTAAGTAGGTTTCACGTAAGCTTTAACGTGGTCGCCTGACCTATTAAAAATAACAGCCAAATTTTTTTTGAGCCCAATCCAACCACTGTTTTAAAAATAGAAGAACAATTCTGAAGATGTAACCCTTGATTTACTGTGTCTGGAAAAATTGTTTTTACAGAGACAAATCTTGCTTTTGCTTCCTGTATTAAAATAGAATGGAGACTTTTCTAGTGAGAAATATCAGTCTACAACCAAATATGATGAAGATATTAAATCTTCAAACAGCAATGGTTTCTAATTTAGGCACAAAGCCAACGGTTTTGAAGTGCTTATCTGTGTGTGTGTATGAGTATGTGTGTGAGATTTAATCAATCACATCGAACTCAATTTTGAACAGGTACTTTATTTTATCGGCCTTAGAGAGATGAAAGGCAAAGCTGTACGCAGCGAAATTTGAACTTAGAAAGTATAGCGCCGGAATAAAGAACGCTTGGCTTTTTTATGGATGTTCTAATGCTTTTGTCAATCCACCACTTTATAACAATAATGACAATTCTTTCTGATTATGGAGCAAAGCAAGCGATCTTAGAATGGGAAGTGATGGTTAGTCGCTTAAATCGAACTCAGTGCCCACCTGGATCATATTTTATCATCCCTGAATGGGATGAAAGACGATGTCGACTTCGGTAGAATTTGAGAACAGAACGTAAAAAGCCGGAAGAAATACGCTAAGCATTTTATCCGACGCATTACCGATTCTTCTCACTCGCTCCTTCATCTATACAATAATGGAGAAAACTGCTCATTAATTAGAATAATGTAGCTTTCACTAAAAGAAAGTAATTATTAAAGTCTCAATAGCTTAGAAAATCTTTAAAAATTAAAATTTTAATATATCTGTATTAAAATATGATCTTTTTACAACTAAACGATTAATTTTAATTGCGAACGTTTTCGAAAAAACATAACTGCGAGATCGTATTGATAGAATACCCTACTAATTTCTCTATCTGTCTGTCTGCTTGTCTACCAGCTTGACTGTCTGTATGCCTGTCTGCTTCTGTCTCTGTCGGTCTTTCTGTCTGTCTTTGTCTCTGTCAGTCTTTCTGTCTGTCTGTCTGTCTGTCTGTCTCTGTCTGTCTCCTCCTCTCTCTCTCCCCTGCTCTCTCTCTTTCCATCTCGTATTTGTTTATATATTTCCGATAACACCTTTACTATAACCTTCACTGTTTGTTTTATTGTAGTTCATATGATGAACCAGAATAAAAAAAATATCATTTCTCATCTTTATACATTTGCAGTTGTGTGTTTAAGGTTATTAATGCTAAAATGTACACACACATACAAACATACGCCCCCCCACACATATTGACAGGGAAGAAATAATTTATACAATCACCTGTGTTAGAAGCAAGTTTTTCAATATGATTTTTTTCCTGTATATCCCCAAACATCTTTATGCTGATTTAAAAAAAAAAAATGAAAAATAAAAAACAGACATCAGAGATTCTGAGTTTGCAATGTTTATAATATAAAAGCAATTTTTTTTTTCTAAATTATAAACTAGTGAACGAAATATATATTATACAATGCAAAATAATACACATACGTTTTAAATGCAGACGAAATTTATATACAAAATAAAATATATTCATATGTAATTATCATATAAAAAATATATAGACTTTGAATGCG
>NC_068982.1:169621142-169625976 GCF_001194135.2 Octopus bimaculoides
ACGCACGCACGCACGCACACACACACACACACACACACACACACACACACACACACACACACCATACCTATCACACAGAGAAAACACACCCCAAGGCAAACATTGGGCTAAGAATTTGAGGGAGGGAGGATCTGAAAATAATAGGCAGTTAGACGAGATCGATTTCATCCTTCCCACCCCTAGACCTTAATCTGAACGCAAGCTCAAGTTACGGGGTGGTCAGCTGACTAGAGCGGGGGCGGTGTCTGAAATCGCCACACCAGCATAATTTGCTATACGCTTTAGAATCTACCTAAATGACCACTGCTATTTCTAGCATGATATATGAACACAGAGGATGGACTACTGTAGAATTTGCTTAAAAAAGAGAGATTAAGCCTGCGATGAAATAATGGTTTCAAATCTATGAGCACATGGTCAGCAGTTTTAAAGGGAAAAGGAAGTCGATTACATCGACCCCAGTACTGGACTGGTATTTGTTTTATCGATCACGAAAGGCAAAGTCGACCTCGGTGGTATTTAAGCTCTGGACGTGAAGACGGACGAAATGCCGCTAATCATTTTGTCCAACGTGCTAAAGATATTCTGTCAGTTCGCAGCCTTACTGTGATAAAATAATCCTTTCTACTATGGACACAAGGCCTGAAATTGGGGGAGGTGATAATCGATTACATCGACTCCAGTACACAACTGGTACTTAGTTTATCGACCCTGAAAGGATGAACGGTAAAATCGACTTCGGCTGCATTTGAACTCAGAACGTAAAGACGGATGAAATGCCGCTAAGCATTTTGTCCGGCGCAGTAACGATTCTACAAGCTCGCAGCCTTACTGCAATACAATAATGAAAGAAATATTTACTGAACGAGTGAATACTATTTAACAAATAAAGGATTTAAAGGAAAAATAGACGTACCATCGAAAAATTACACAAATTGGGGAACAAATTTATAAATATTATTTATCGATGAGGAGAAAACCGCCTGGTCTTTATGCCAGGAGCAATAATGATAATAATTTCTTATATTGGCACAAAGTCAAACCATCAGACTGGAGAGGTGAACAACTGATGAAATCAATCCAGTCATTACAAGACTGATATTTATTTTTGTCTTATTTTATTATTACGTCCGCCTTAGCGAAGGCGGACGTATTGTTATCAGTCGTGGTTATTTGTTTGTTTGTCCGTGGACAAGATACCACAAGAACCGCTGGATGGATTCTGATAAAACTTTCAGGGTGTTTGGCCTCGTAACTGGCACGAACTGATTAGATTTTGGGATCGATCCGGTACCGGACAAGGATTCTGGATTACTTTTCAGTTTTTATTTTTACTTAATTTTTTAGAACGGTCGGCTTCATCTTTAGTATCCTCATTTGTGAGAGCAGTCGAGTTTATTTCAGATATTCTCATTTAAAAAATCATCTCCGGCTAATCGTTGAAAGGATATTGGTGTTGCCTCAGGTTGTTAGTAAGTTATTCTACTGGTATTTTTCAGTGTTAAGACGTGTTGAATTTTTGTGCTGAAATTTTGTGTTGTAATTTTGTGTTAGTGTTCGTTTGAACACTTTTGTGAACTGTTTTTGTTGCTTTGTAGCAGCTTGTTTTGAAATGTACGAGGATTGCAACTCTTCGGAGCAGTCCTCCTCGGAAGACGAACTTGTAAAATGCATTAAAGAAATGCACAAGAAAATGGAAGAAAAGAAAATTTTTTCAAAAGTTGCAGAGGTACAGAATAAGGAGGTAAATGTAACCAAGTTAAAGAGTTACAAGAAGATGTTGAATAGAAAGGGTGGCGATGTAAAGTTGTCCCCTCCTCAAGGAATCATGAAAGTTAAGAACGGAAAGACAATTATTTACAAAGTTTATTCTACAGAAGCGAAGAAAATTGAAATTATGCCAACAAATAAAATAGAAAAGGCTTTGAAACCTATCTATCAAGATAAGACATATCTTGCCAGGTGAAGTAAATTTGGTACAGTGGAGGTTCGACTCAGAGAGGCGGCCAAGGCAAGACAGTACTCGGCAACTCCGTTAAGAACTGATAGTGTGGTACTTCTACCAACATACCTAGGAAGGCGAGCTTCTAGGGTTAGAGTAGAAGGGATTCCACCCGAAATTGATGTGGCCTGGGTGGCGGCTGCTGTTCTTCTCGGCAACGAGGATGAAATAGCAGTCCTCCAGGCCACTATGACTGAGAATATAAATTGGAGAGGACAAACGTTAGATATGATAATTCAGGGATCACAAGAAAGCTTGGAAAACATGACAAAAACTGTAACAATTGAAGACACAGTGCTGAAAGTCAGGGTGGAGTGCAGAATACATCGATGCTTTAAATGTGGCCTAAAGGGTTACATCAGAGCGGACCGCCGTTCGCCAACCAAGAAGCCCCAGGAGGAATCAAGGGAAGAACCAGTGAGCGCAGAGGAGGATTTAACATCGGAAACAATGAAGGAAGATGGCAAGACATGGAAGACAGTAGAAAGTAAGAATACAAGGAAAAGGAAGAAGGCAAATCATAAAGATTTGAGCCCCCACCCCACACCCACCCATCCACACCTTCTCAGCCCCACCCTCTCCCCACAGACACCAAACCTACCCACTCCTCTCCGACACACACACACACACAAAAAGAAATCACTAGCACACAAGAACCCCCAAACTCCCTCCTCCCAGATAAAAAAGAAAAAATGTTCAGTGATAATGTACGATGACGCTAATGAAAAATTGTATAATGAGGTAAGATCTTGGAATGATATCTTGGCAGTGGAAACAAACGGTTTCGATAACATCAAGGGTTGGCATTGTTTTTTATTACTTTCGGAGTAGCAGAGAAAGGGGGTATTGAAGTATACAGGTAGATATAAGAGGGAACAGGATATAAAAGGAATTAAAGGTATAAATGAAGTTGCTCGGAGGTGGGGCCGAGTGGCTTCATTACATTTTTCATTTTCATCTTGTCATTACATATTTTTCATACGTTGTCCTATTTTTCCTCCTATTTTGTGTCCCCACATGTGATGTATTGTTCCCTCTGTGTTCGCCCCTTGGTTGGTAATAAAAAGATTAGGACGTTGGTCTTGACTTAACGGAGGTTTGCGCTTTCTGAGTGCTCTTGTTATTATTATGTTTTTTTTTTCTTTTTTAGTCTGTGTAGTTGAAAAGCAATGCTGACTTTGGTGTGATTTCCACTCGGAACTTAAGGAACTGAAAAACATTTTGTTCGGTGCTGTACTAATATTGATTACAGCTTAGGTCGCTGAAGAGGCAGAAATTGTAAAATGCAGGAGTAAATGCGAACGGTATTCTAATTCTATGAAGCAACTACCTGTAATGTACTGAGGTAGCCTGAATCAACTGAACCGTTAAACTTCCTCTGTAAATTTGAGACGTTTGTGTTTATGTTATTTGTCAATATTAATTAACATAGTAAGAAATAATTATTTGAAATATTTCAAAAGTAACCGGATACCACGTCGACGACGACGACGACCACCACCACGACCACAACCACCACGACCACAACCACCACCACCACCACTACCACCACCACCACCACCACCACCACCACTACTACTACTACTACTACTACTACTACTACTACTACTACTACTACTACTGGTGGTGCTGCTGGTGTTGGTGCTGCTAGTTCTGGCATTAAAATGTCGAAGAGGAACTCCTTGTGCGCCATCAACAGATTAGCAACTTTATTCGTACAAGCTGAAAATCCATTCAGTGATACAGATATTGATATCAAGATAGATTAAGGCCACATATAGATAACTCACTGTGAGAAATCCTATATCACAATATTATCAATAGCAAGTCGAGTTCTTGTATTCTTTTAGTCTTTGAAAGAATGGTTAAATAATGTTTTGTAATAGATAAAAAACACCGCCGGAAGCATCGTTGGCGTGATCATTTGATCTACTAGAAACAACAGCTCAATTCCACTTCATGTCTCTCTGTTTCTTCCGCACAGTCACCCTTTTAGAAAATGATGTTTTGAATACGTCCACGTAAGAAAACAATGGGATGGTCACAGCTGGAGTGTCTTTACTTATAAATTTGTTCGTTCACGATCGACCTGGGGTTAAACAATAGTAGCAACAGGAACAACCAGAAAACTCGAAAGCTAAATGAAACATGGAATAGACACTTTACTTAGAGAGAGAGGTAAGATCACATAAGCTAATCCTACCAGTAAAATTACAGTTGTATCAGATATGATAAACACAGGTATAGATATCATAAATATTGAAGTAAAACAACTGGAAAACATTGAAATACAAAGAGAAGAGAATATTCAACTTGAATAATACCTTAAGAAGGTATGCTTTTGTATTTATCACCAGAATATTCGGTAAAAAACATATGAGGTATCAACGTAGAAGCACACAGATTTTCTTTTAAGGAGCACTAAACGCACTTTTGAGATCTCCTTTTGGAAAGAAGAATGTAAATATAACATAAGTAATCGCAGGAAAGGTTGTGTAGTTAAGAGGATTGCTCTGCAAGCCTCGTTGTTTTGGGTTCAATCTCACTGCCGTAGCACTTATTCTGGGAACAATTATTTCCCAAGATAGCATTGGGTTGTACAATACGTTGTGGGTGAAATTTGAATGACGGAGTCTGTATCTCTCTCTCCTCCTCTCCTCTCTTACTCTCCTCATCCCTCTTTCTTCCCCCATCTCTATCCGCATATATATATATATATATATATATATATATAGTTTTATCAGGTGGATGCAGGGTTGTTTCCATGGAAGCTCTGTTATGCCCTGGCAATCACCTATGTCACGGACAGCTTGACAAGCTTAAATACACTAC
>NC_068982.1:169626234-169635230 GCF_001194135.2 Octopus bimaculoides
TATATAGGGATTACGTGTAGGCTTCCTTGAAAGGTGATGTGCAGCTTGATAATTTCTCTTCCATTTACTAACATTAATATTCTTTGTCTTCTAAGAAGTTGCAAACCGTCTACTTGATTAGTGGTAATGTCAACTTTCTAGATGTGTCCAGTCTATAAATCACTCGCTAATGTTGAGATGACTTTCAAACTACAGATCATTTTATAAATCCTATATTTTATATCATCCATCAGCCTATTCCTCGCTTCTGATGTATTAAAATAGTTTTTCTTTCTTTTGTTGTATCTTGTGGTAATTGGATATTTTCATTCGCCAATTTAAACGCAACAGACACAGAACAAAGTGAATATGAAGTATCTCAGCAAATGTCACAAGCCCAGTATTGTCAATTCCTTTTTACATAAATATCTTAATATTTCATTTTATGATGCACCAATAATTTTAATAACCTGTATGTGATATTTGATAAAAAGTTACTTTATAATCAATTTAAAACCGTGGCATTTCCAGAATTTCCATTTTCCGACTATTAACCACATCTCTACTATTTTGTATTTAATTCAACATTTTTATCAATCCCACATTCGACTGTGTTTCCACGTCTTATCTACAATTTTCTAAGTGGGGTTTAAACTTAGAACCTTTATTTTTAATAGAGTTTCAACACGATATTCTGTAACGTTAAACGCCAAAATATAAAAGAAGTTAAGGCAACATAATGACGTTGTTTCTGAATGAAATTATTAAATCATGAGAGAAATGAATCCATAAATTCCATGCGTGCTTATACTTAGAACGATACACAAACGCTTCCAGAAAGACAATGGCTTATTAGCTGAGTGCAAAAACATAAACGAGTGTTTTAACCACCATCAACTATTTACAATGTATTTCAGTTTATTAATCGAAATAATAACCATTAAAATCTACACATTCCCTAACAAGAAACAAGTTAATTTATTCTTGACAAAAAAAAAAAATAAAAGAAATGGATAAATCTCCTCGAATCATTTAGACTCACAGAGACGGTTTCCAGGATTCCGTGGCCTATGTACTCCCCGCCCCTTAGACAAGACGCCGGTCCATCGCAGGAATACTCATTTTTGCCAGCTGAGTGGACTGGAACAACATGAAATGAAGTTTTTTGCTCAAGAATACAACACATTGCTCACTTCAGGAATCGAAACCACAATCTTACGATTGTAGTTTCAGTTAGGTTAGATTAGGGTGCAACAGCCTAACCATTAAACTACACGATAGGATTCCCGACGTGTAAGATCGATACATTTTTAGAAGGCCTTTTGAGGAACTGCTTGGTTGTTGAACACCTTCTTTGCAGGAAGTTATCGCGATACTTGGAAAAAGAGTGTTCGGTTAGAGAGACGTCTTGGAAAATAGTTGGGTGAGGTATAGTTTCACCGTCCAGTTCATTCATTCTGTTGGATCATTTGCAAGACATGTGTCTAAGTATTGTTATGGAGAAGAATTGATCTTTTTCATTTCATGGATACAAACTTTGCAGTTTTTGTATATTATTGTTCTTCTGGCAATACTAAAGAAGCAGAAGTGGATAATTGCTATTGCCGGCAACCAAACAATTATCATAAACTTATTTTTATGTTGCATTGGTTTAGGAAAATGTTTTAATCCATTTACAGCGCGGAATGCTGTCGGCGGTCGTTTGAAATCTTTTTTTGTCATAATATATCACGCCATAATGAAAAACAAATTGATCTGTCCGGCTGGGTGAAACAAACGCACAGCAGAATTCGTATTGGTGATTTTTAAAATTTTCATTCAGCTCGTGCGGCATGTCGTGCACTTCTGACTTCCCAGTGTGGAGAAAATGAAAAGTTGCAGACGAACTAAACAATTGTTGAATGTTAACGTTTAGTTCTTTTGCAACATCTCACGTTGTTTAGCGTGGATCCGTTTCTGTAATGATTCTTAACTGGTCGTTGTTTATGGCTAAAGATTGTCTACGGCCTTCCTCATTTTCAAGACTCTTGTCTCTTCTATTAAATTGTTGGAACCAATGTTAAAATGTATGTTTACTTGGTGACAATCCTCTGGCAAAATGCATGTTCGATATTACGTGCAGTTTGCGTTTTATATGTAAAATCGCTCGGTTTTACTTTTTCTCCTATTGTTTCCTCTGTTTGTCAGTCTCAAATAAACAAGAACAAAAGTGTCTGCAAAACCATTGACATAAAGCAATAGACGAATTCTACTCTTCAAAATGGCACTTACATAGAAGTTCATTCCGAAATAACCATCGAAGTTTATAACAAGAAACCCTGTAGCTATGTTTGTTCCAACCTAATAGTTTATATATATTTCTATATATATAAATATATAGAAATAGGCTCGCTCCAGAAATTAACAACTGTAGAAAAAGAAAAACAAAAAAAACAAAAACAAAAAACAAAACAAATAAAACAAACAAAACAAAACGTAAACATTATTAGAGTATTCTCTGAAAAGCAATTTGCTAATCCTTGAATATTTGTATGTATGTTTCCCAAATAATACCACATTGTAATATAATAAAAGAAAAGAAAATCTTGAAAGATCTCTCAAAATATAAATATATGAATAAATAAAGATGTAAAAATAATAACGTTAGTAATGATTTTCTACATTGACAAAAGACCAAAGAGATGCAAGGGAGAAGTATAGCTGAATGAATCAACCTTGGTCCATGCTAGTACTTATTGTATCAAATACAAGGATGGTAATGATATAATATTAGCATTAATAAAATAGGAGGAGTGGTATGAGAGGTAAAAGTTACATTAATAACTATAATGATAGTAATAACACAAATAACAATAAGAAAACCCATATTCTTGTGCGCAGCAAAAATAGATCAAAGAAGTAACAATTTTAATTGGTTCATTTCGAAGAAATAATTATTTTTTCCCCACCAATTTCTACTCTCTAGTTTGGAATAAGATTCAGGTTTCATGTTGCACAAATTGGAAATCAAATTCTAACTAAATGTATTTTCGAAAATATCTGCATGTTTCTCTTTCTTTTTCTTTTTCTAAATTTTTATTTCGTTCCGAAAGAATAATGTTATGCGTAGCAATCATGAACATCATTATCATTGTTGTCGCTGCTTTTACACTCCCTACTCTGCCTTTACCTCCTTTTCCTTGTCTTCCTCTTAGTCCTTGTACTCCTCATTTTAATCATATAATCACCATCATATAACCATGTAATCATATTAACCACCGTTGTCATATTCACTGCTCAACATAATCATCATCATTGCCTTTATCATTATTATTTGTCATCATCAACATTACCAAAAGAATTGTGGAGTAGAAATGCCATCTTTGTCATCATCAACATTACCAAAAGAATTGTGGAGTAGAAATGCCATCATCATCATCATCATCATCATCATCATCAATCCTTCCGTTTTCCACAACTTCTTCCTCGTCAGTTATGCTTCAATCATTGCCATTTTCATTATTGGCGTCATCATTATTTTCATTCTACTCTGTAACCAAACACTGTGTCAGTTTATTAATTCTATACACAAATATATATTTAGTCATGCTCCAGATTAATGTTGGTAGTCGAAAGAACTACAGAGATCACATGTATTTCACAACTGACGTATTGCAATTTCGACCAAATTATTTCTGAACAACTCAGCAGTGATGTATTTATGACACAGACACAGACACACACGCACGCACACACACACACACTCTCTCTCACACATACACACGCACAAACACACATATACATATATATGTATATGTATATATATGTGTGTATGTATGTATATATAGATATATATATGTGTGTGTATATATATATATATATACCTACATATATACATACATACATATATATGTGTGTATGTATATAAATACACATATATATATACACACATACACACACACACACATATATATATACATACGTACACACACACACACACACACATATATATGTATATATACAATATAAAATAGGACCAGTGTTCCAAGGGAATGATTTACTGACAGCGGACCCAGGAAGGATAAGTGAGTTACTCAGTAACCAATCTAAAACTATCTTCACCTGTACCCTTGGACACATGCACATAAATAATCCGGCTGAATATTGCAGCTCTAAAAAAGGAGTCGACAGCCATCGATTACATCAACATTGAGGAGACAGATGTAACAGCGGCCATAGATGAAATGATCTCATGCTCCACAACTCATGCTCCACAACTGGTCCTGATGGCTTCCCAGCTATTCTCCTGAAGTCACATAAGCAGGCTTTATCGAAACCACTTCAGATACTTATCCAAAGTATCCTTGCAAGTGGTAAATTTCCTAAAAAAAGCTGAAATTGTATTGTATGCTCTATCTACAAAGAGACCAAAAACTATAGGCAATCTCTCTGAATACACATGTCAGTGAAGTCATGGAGCGAATCATCAGAAAGAAGATAACGTTCATAGAATAAAATGACTTACTGAAGAGTACACAGCATGGCTTCTGTTCAGTAAGAGGCTGCCTCACACAACGTCTACAGCACTATGACTGGGTTTTGAAACAGTTGCTTAGTCATTCAGATGTCAGTGTGATATACCTTAACTTTGCAAATGATAAGGAAGATCGTGGCATGGTATGTCATAAGCTACGAGACCTTGGCATTACTAGTAAACTGGCAGAGTGGCTACATGACTTCCTTAAAGACAGAAGTCAGGTAGTTGCATCCAATAGTGCATTTTCTAAGGAAACTCAAATCCTAAGTGGCGTCCTCCAGTGAACTGTTCTGGGTACATTACTGTTCATAATGGCCCTCTTAATCATGCCCACAGTCACGTCACTTGGACTATTACTGCACTATCAACTCACAAATGCACTACAACCTGCATATACAGAAGCCGAAGGCACTACAATCCCAGAGTCACCGGCAAAGACTTGGGGGCCAGCATGTGCAATGACAAATCCTTTTATATGCACATTACCAAGATGGCAACAAACTGGCAGGATGGATACTGAGGTCCTTCAAAACATGTTGACCCTGTGGAGGACCTTTGTTCTCCGCCTGGACAACTGCTTCCAGTTATGGTCACCGCATAGAGCCAAACTAACAGAGGAGCTTGACGCAGTCCAACGCTACTACACTAAACAGATTGAAACAGTGCAACAGATGAGCTATAGGGATAGGCTGAGAAAACTAGAACTTTACTCCCTGGAGAGAAAGCGTAAGAGATATGCAATAATCTACATATGGAAAATTCTAGAAGGGCTAGTACATAATTTCGGAATTGAATATTATACAATTGCCAGAACTGGCCGCCATTGTATTGTACCAAAGGTACCATCCACTCCATCTAAATTCAGGACCAGGTACTGCAATAGCCTAGGGTTCAAAGGTTCACAGCTCTTCAATGCTCTACCACAAAAATTAAGAAATCTGCATAAGGTGAAAATATTAAGAGATGTCTTCAAAAAGGAACTAGACATCCTCCTCTCTACAATATAGGATGAACCAACGGCCCGACATAAGGTGCAGACGTGGGCAGCGGAATCAAACTCCCTTACACACCAAATAGGTCAACAGCTGGGACTAATGTCCATACAAGAGTGGTAATGAGAAACACCCCAGACAGACGAAATCAGAAAGACCACGGTTGTGCTCCAGCATGACCGCAGTAGCATGGCTGAAACGAATAAAAGAATATACATACATACATACATACATACCGAGTATAACTAGCCGAAATAATATCAACCCGAGTACTTGATTGGTACTTTACTTGATTGGTACTTTACTTTATCGAACTCTGTATGACCATGGCGTGATTTTAACTGAGAACATAAAGGGCAGAAACAATCTATCGTAAAACCTTGTCTGTAATAATCCTTTCTACTAAAGGCACAAGGCCTGAATTTTTGGGGGAAGGGGCTAGTCAAATAGACAGGCCCCAGTGCGTAACTGGTACTTATTTTACCGACCCCGAAAGGATGAAAGGCAAAGTCAACCTCAGCGGAATTTGAACTCAGAACGTAAGGACAGGCGAAATACCAGTAAGCATTTTTCCCGGCACACTAACGATTCTACCAGTTAATTTACTATAGTCGACCTAGTAATATTGCTAACATTGACTCTATGCCATAGATTTTAAGAGAGACGGGAGGGTTAAAGTTAATTATATCGACTGAGGTTTCTGATCGACACTTTACTTTAATCGACCCCCTCTGGCGGAAGGATAAAAGATCGGAATCATCTGGGTGGAATTTAAACTCAGAATCTAAAGAGACATAACTGAACATCGCAAGGTATTTTCTCCAACATATACTGATACTACCAACCCACTGGCTTTTAATATACATCATTAACATTGGTTTCAAATTTTGGCCGAAGGCCAGCCATTTCGGGACCTTAGGCAACCAGTGCTCAACTGGTACTTATTTTATGGACCCCCGAGGATAAAAGGAAAAGTCGACTTCAGCGGAATTTGAACTCAGAACGTAAAGCCCGCCGTCTTGATATATATCATTAATATAATTGCCAAAAAAAAAAAAAGTTTAATATAAAGTAAGTTTATAAAATATAACAATTTAAATTATTTCACTATCTATACAGACGAAATATGGCTAACGAGAAATTAATGAACCCTGGACATGATAGCGTTCCACCCGCCACACACACACACACACACACATACACACACGCTATTAAAATTACAAGAATGAGAGTGAAGTAAAATATCAAGAGAAAAGACGAAACGAAAGAACATATTTACTTCATGCATTCATGTACGAACACACTGAAACATTTTTCATTTAAGCTGCCATTTCTACTGCTAATCTTTAATGCGCATCTACTATATTATGAAACACTTAAGTATGGAATGAAATCGAAGACATAATCCATTATGTACACAACATTCAAATATATTGTTTAGAAGACCATTGACTGATAAACTATGAAACGAAATCGAAGACATAATTTATTGTAGATACATTTATATTATTATATTATTCGTAAGAGAAGAGACTGATAAATAAATATTTTAAATTAGATCTGATAATCCCCTGCTCATTGGAACAACGAATGTATTTCGTTCACTGAGACTGTGGATTCAAGTTCAGCTAAATTCTTTTTCTCTGATGTATAAATAAGGATGTAGTCCAGTACACAAAGATTTGTTTGAGTTTTACCAGCGTGGTCGTAACGTAGCAAAATAATATTGACGGGTATATAGCGTAGTGATTACGAGTACGGGCTACTAAACCCAAGATTCCGAGTTCGATTCCAAGCAGTGACCTGAATAATAATAATAATGATGATGATGATGATAATAATAATAATAATAATAATAACATCGAGAATACCTTAGGAATGAGACCCAAGTACGAAATTTCCCCAAGACACCTGATGAAGGCTGGAGGGTATATCAACCGAAGCGTTGTGTTAACAACAAACAAAAAATGAGGACAAATATCCGTCAAATGTAAATAATGTAAATAATGAAAATGTACTTTATTTCATTCCATAGTAAAGACTTTGAGACGGAAATATGAGAAGAACAGATAACAACTTTGAACGTAGAAAAAGTGGGCAGTGTACAAAAAGGAGTATAATTTTCAAAGATGTTTCCTATAAAGACTGCTACTTTACACAATCTCATTAAGACTTTACACAATCTCAAAAATCAAACACTTCAGAAATAATACAATTTCAAAAGAAATGATTAATTTCAGGTTTCTGTATACGGAACTTGCAAAAATTTTTAACTTTTCAAAATAAGCAAGGAATTTCTACGGCCGCTGATAGCCATTATTACTCGTTGAATGCACGAACGCAAAGGCGTCGGACTGCATGATAACTAATACTGACTTTCTGTTTAACACGATAGAGGCCAATAGAATAAGCACTAACATTATATTGTGGTCAATTTAGTCTTCGTCTAGTATATGTGGTACTGTGCGAGGGTAAGAAAAAATAATGATGAAGGCATGGATTATACAGTTTTGGTGCATTGAAATATTATTTTCGTTTGTTCAAATCGTGTGAATTATGCACGCCAGACTACAGGTGAGCTCTATTTCTCTGGTAGCAAAATTTGTGTTTATTGACTGTGTTCTAGTTACACTTTGATGGAACCCAAAAGTACATTATGGCAGGATTTCAAGAAGAAATAAAAGATCAATACAAAGTTATATATATATATATATATATACTCAACTAGTTAAACAGTTTCCTGCCTCAGCACTTCTAGCAGTAGTTGTATATCGATAGTTATCTGAAGACTGTTCAGCTATCGTCATGACAAAACCTGCTACCACCCATATAACGTTTGATCCATTTCCAGCGGTAAGTAGTATCAAGAAACAAAAGCCTATATCATCAGTAGAATCCTCAAAACCTACTTAGGACCAGTTATGCCACATTAGAGGTAACTAAATCGTTACATTTATTACAATTCTATAAATTTTTTCAATGAAATAAAATTTCCTTTGAAATACTGTTCTGTTAGAAGAATTGTGACACATTTTCGGAGACACTTATACAAGGAGATCAATATAATCGTTTGAATTTCAATTTCCTTTTGCATAGATGTTTCCGAAAACATCCGTTGGTCGCTTTTATCTTACAATACTGCTTCGGGAGTTGTTTCGACTCATTTTAGGGTTGAGAATCGATTGCATGTATGATTGTTCTTGTGCAAGAAGGTCTTGCGTGTATATGCAAGTGTGAATATCTATGTTATATTCGAATGGTTTATATAATGAGATATAAGACGCGTGCACGCGTGCAAAGACGTGCATCTATATAATGCATACATACGTACACACACACACACACACACACATACATACATACATACTTACATACATATATACATATATGCAAACAAAAATATGCATCCACGCATACATTACCCATACACACATATATATCACATATACATGCATATATGTATGTATATACATGTATTTATATACACACACACACACACATATATATAT
>NC_068982.1:169635436-169643632 GCF_001194135.2 Octopus bimaculoides
GATATAAACTGATTTCTTTCTTTGTTCTATTTAGGATTGCTTTACTAACAACTGTGTCTAGGTCGTTTTATGCAAAATTTATGGGTATACTTTGGGTCGAGTTCTCGAATGTAATGAACATCGTTTTTTTTTTCTTTGCAGAGTGATTTCGGTTTCCTTCGATTTTCAGGTTTTTACAATAAATTGCATTTCTGTATTGATAGTTCTATATTTAAGAGATTAGGAATTATGTACATTATTTACAATTGACGGATATTTGTCCTCATCTTGTTTGTTGTTAACACAACGTTTCGGCTGAAAAACCCTCCAGCCTTCATCAGGTGTCTTGGGGAAATTTCGAACCTGAGTTCTCATTCCTAAGGTTTTTTCGATGTTGTTATTATTATTATTCAGGTCAGTGCCTGGAATCGAACTCTTAACCAGTATGCCATATGCCCGTGGGCAATTTTGGAGTGAATTTTAGGGCTTATAAATTTAATATTTTTCTATCCTTCCTTAATACTGGTTCCCATATGCTGTTCATATCTGCACTCGGTCTGTTTAAGAGGTTGTGTCCTAGCATATGTGCTGCTTCTTTTAGTTTTCGTATTTTCCAATGGTGATCTCTGTCTATTATTTTAACTTCATACCACAAGGGGAGGTGGTCTCCATTTTTCCATACCTGATCAGCTATACCCGATTTATGAATATCTCCCCGTGTCACAGCTTTGCGATATTACTGTATCCTTATTTTGAGGGGGCGATATGTTTCACCTTTGTATAACCTACCACAGCTGCATGGGATGGAGTACACGCAGTTCTTAGTCATATTCTCTTCTATTGGTGGTTTTACTCGAAGGAGATATTTGCGAAGTGTTGTATTACTCTTGAATACTGTCCTGATGTCATATGGACTGCATATCTTTTGTATCTTTTCGGAGAGGCCTTTCACATAGGGTAAACAGACTGTGGACAGTTTATCGGTTTCATCTTGTCTTTTCTTCATAATTGGAGAGGAGACTATGCTTTTGGAGTAGTTGTTGCTTAATAGATTGTGACTGAGCTTGATCATTTCTGCGTGGTGGGTATCACGATCGCTACTTATATTCTTTGCACGATGTTTTAGGCACTGAGCAATCCCTCTCTTTACACTGTATGGATGGTGGGAGTTGAAGTTGAGGTATCGCCCAGTGAAGGTCGGCTTGCGGTATACGGATGTCCTGAATCCATACTTGGTGCGTGTTATTAATACGTCCAGGAATGCCAGCTGATTGTCTTCTTCTTTTTCCATTGTGAACTGTATGAATGGCGTTATTGAGTTCACATGATCTAACAGCACTTGGACATCTTCCTGGTGGGGCCAGAGTATGAAGGTGTCATCAACATATCGCAGCTATAGGGTTGGATTTAGTGGTGCTGATCCTAAAGCCAAATTCTCAAAGTATTCTATGTATATATTGGCTATTATCAATGATAATGGCGAACCCATAGCTAAACCCTCTTCTTGTCAATATATATCAGTGCCCAATACTGAAGTAAGTATTTTGTTTTATCATGATGTTGTGCATTGATTTGACATGTCTCGTTTATTATATGGTTTTAATTACATTTAAAGAAAAATAAAAGACAGATAGATCACGACTAGAACATCTTTGACAATACAATATCTCTTACTAATAAGGCAGTGACCTGGCAGAACCATTAGCACGCTGGCCGAAATGCTTAGCGGTATTTCGTCTGTCTTTACGTTCTGAGTTCAAATTCCGGCGAGGTTGACTTTGCCTTTCATCCTTTCGGGGTCGATAAATTAAGTACCAGTTACGTACTGGGGTCGATCTAATCGACTGGCCCCCTCCCTTAAAATTTCGGGCCTTGTTCCTAGAGTAGAAGAATTTTTCTAACAGAAACATTAGAACGTAAGACATAATACTGTATTTTTTCGGTTTTCTGCATACCGAGTTCAAATCCCACCAAAGTTAATTCCGCCCTTCATCCTTTCATGGTCAATAATCTAAAGAGCCATTTCATGGCGGTGGATTAATGGTCCTTAACGTATTGGACCTGATACCTTGTAGCGTTTGTTATGGCTGTTTGAGTTCTGAATTCTTGGAGTGTGGTTATCTTGGGTGGTGTAAGACCACCTCCTTGATATTTGGGTGCTTTTAGCACGCTTCACCCAATTGCCGCTATTCAAGATAAGGCTTGGTGTTTGATTTGGGGATAAATTCCTCTCATCTTACTACCAGTCTAGAAGGCCCCCGAAAAAATATAAGGTCATGAGCGCAGCCCATATCCCTCCTTAGTAAAATTATTAAAAAAAAATTGATAGATTCAACTAAACTCTCTTGAAATATCATACTTCTGAAGACGCATATGGCCAAGAGAGTTCAGTAATCTGTCTACAGTTTTCACAAACATGGATTCATTATAGAGTACGTCTGCTTCTTTTCAATCAACAATGATTAGAAAACTGATATTATGTATAATTTTTCAGAATTAATTGCCGATGACTTGGAAAAAGCTGATTGAAATATTAATGATGCTTTTTGGAAAGCTTATTTCTCTCACAACATTGCGAGTACGTGGGCAGTGGGGCACAACTCAACATCGTTTCGACCAGAGGCAGCCTGGAAGTATGTTGTATGTATACCGTGTGAAGTTTCTTTTTCAAAGTTTCACAGTCATAATAAATTAGATGAAGTTAATCCCAGTAGAAAACAAAGATAAAAAAAAGGTTAAAAAGCTAACATTGCAGAAGTATCTTATACAATGAGCTCACACATTTTAAGAAGCTCTGTTTTACAACAACGTTATAAAATGATGTCCAATGGTTACCCTTCGGTTGTGTAGTCAAAAGTTTTTAAAGAAAGCAGCTTTATAATAATGTTGACCCAGGGTTACTATTGATGTTATGGCAGTATTGTAGTTGACTTTATTTATAACGATGCTATGTTGCTATTATAGAAGTAAAACAGAACTATTAGTGGATACCTCTTCAGCTGAAACCCACCAAAGGGTTTCATTGTATCTTTAAACAATACGCTTAATTCTACAGGCTCCAGCTCATCCAACTGTTGGGAAAGGTATCGGAATTGCTAGGAATATTAGCCTGCAAGAGAATGGTTTCCTATTAAGGTGAAATTATGTGGCAGCGATGAATGGTAGTGGTGGTGGTGATGGTGGTGGGTGGGTGGTATATTTTAGCCGATGAATCGAAGCTAAGCACTGGCCCTCAAGACATTCTTTTGTTGTTGGAGGCAGTAATATTGCAATATATCGTTGATGTTAATACTGTTGCTGATATCGTCGATCTACCGTTGTTGCTACGAGCGTTTTTATTGAAATTACTTTTGCTGATGTTGATTGTTGTCCTATGACTGTTGTTCATATTTCCTTGCCGTGGCTTCTGCTGCTGCAGTTGTTAAACTGATGTACTATTTATTGCACTTGTCATTGTTGTTGTTGCTGCTTTTATAGCTGTTTTCGTATTTACATGTTTATTACTGTTTGGGCGGTTGTAAATGTTGTTATTGTTGTTGTTGCTGTTGGTGCTGTTATTGATATTGCAATAAACGATGCGACTGTTGTTGTTATTGTTTTTGTGGCTGCCATTGATTATGTTGTAGTTGATGTTTGTTGTTTTTACTATTTTTATTTATTATTTTTTTTAATTATAAAACTGTTAATGCTGCTGCTGATACAATTTCAAGCGTTCTTAACATTGGTGTTGTTGTTGTTTTTTAGTGGTGGTGCCGTTGATGATGATGATGTTGATGGCGGCGGTGGTAGTATTTTTGTTCTTTTTTGCTTTTATCCTTGTGTTGCTGTTGTAGCTGTTTTCGTTTTCCCTATCATTTCTGTAGTGGTTGAACAAGAAGAAAGACGAAAATTGATTTCCTTTCTTTCTTTCTTTCTTTCTTTCTTTCTTTCTTTCTTTCTTTCTTTCTTTCTTTCTTTCTTTCTTTCTTTCTTTCTTTCTTTCTTTCTTTCTTTCTTTCTTTCTTTCTTTGTCTGTCTGTCTATCTGTCTGTCATTCAAGATAACAAAAATAAGAAAAAATGCAAAATGCAAAAGAACAGTAGTTATACTAACAATATCCCCCCGACCACCACTACCACCACCAACAGCAGCAGCAGCAGCACCACCACCACCACCACCACCATCACGAGCAAGAGCTAACAATGGTGCCCTACGTGGTCATTTTATAGGCAAGAAGTAACAGCCAAATCTTCCTCAGAATTTTACTCTGTTGTCTTAAAAAGGACAAAGAAACAATGGCTAATGTCATCCTAGATAAGCTATGTCTGCAAAGAAACAGAATAGTCATGACGGGAAGGCCTCTGATCTTTGATCATAAATCTGCTTTCTCAGAGCTGGCGTCTAGATAAACAGCAAAACAACATCGATCAGCACAAATAATAAGGCATCACTACTACAAATACAACATCTATCACATCACAACCACTTATAGCAATACCTCAATACCAATGTCGATATCATCACTACTGCTATTCAACAATTACTAAGTACTACCAACACCATCACTGCTAGCATTAACCTACCATTATTGCAAACACGATAATCACAACCACAACCACAACCACAACCTAGAAACATCCAGCATCACCACCCATTACCATTACTGCTTACATTACAAACAACTGTACCATTATCTGCACTCTCACCTTCACAACTTCTAACACTACCCAAACTAGAAAGACAACAGTGAAACTACGACAACAACGACAATAGTTAGCTGGAATATCAACATCAAATGCAAAACGAAACACCCAAAACCCCTCTCTTTACCTAAGCTGCTTATGTCCTTTGATGTTTACCGAAATGTAAGCGGAAGTCATTAAATTCAAGCACCGACAACTAAGTATTGGTAAAAGAGGATCGCGTGAAACATACGATTGAGGATATGCTAGTTGTAGATGTCGTTGGAGTTAGTGTTGGTGTTGTTGGTGTTGTTGGTGTTGGTGTTGATGGCGAAGTTGATAATTGGGTGGTGTTGGCAGTACTAATGATGGCAGTTTGTGGCGATGGTAGAGTTGTTTTGTTGACAATGGAGAACTGTGGTGGTAGCGCCGGTGTTGTTGCGTGTTTGTAAATGTTATTGTCGTTGTTTAACCACAGGACAAACCCAATCGAGCAAATATAAGATTGAATGCATTGAAACTGTGATCACTTCGTGTTTTGTTTTTCAGGTATATGAGAAAGTAAGTGTGACTTGAAGAAGATTTAGTTATTATAGTTCCTAGATCGAGTGACTACGTTGAGGCTCCCTCATTGGCTCAGGCTGTTGTAGCAGTTAGTGTTGTATTGGTGAGATTATCAGTGTTAGTTAGTGTGTTGTGTAGGTGATAGTGGCGATGATGATGATGCTATTTTTGTTTAACTCCAGGTCCACCTCACCTGAGCAGATTTATGTTCAAAGATGTTCTATCCGGAACTGTCCTGGCTTTTCTCTTAAAGCATAGTGTAGCTGGTAATACTTTATCACGTGTCCGCTTCATTTTTCAAGGTGTTACGCGGGCGGAAATCTGGCTGTTATTTCCAACTGATGGACTTATCATATATAAGATACCTTTTGGATCATAATGGTTATATTATAGTTTAAGCCCAGTTTAGATATTAACCATGAAAATCTATGGTGTTCCAACCATATCCATCTTGCTTCTTTTTCTTTTATACTTGTGTCTACAACTACTAACGTATTCTTTAAGACAACAAGGTGTAATTCAAATGAGAATTGGCTGCAGTTTCTACGATGCCGAGCAACCACATAGAAGCTTTCTGGTTTTGGTAGCATACTGTAGTAATGATTATCAAAGTGGTAGTTGCATTTGTAATGGCTGTTGTGGACGAGCAGAAGTTGCGATTGTAGTAGTGCTGTTAGGGGTAGAAGTAGGAGTTATGCTATTGTTAGTGGTGAAAAGATGAGCCACAATGACAGTGAAGCTTTGTCTTTGTCTTAACCCATTAATACATAATTTCCTCCAAACAGCTCAGTCTGAAACTTACACAATACGACGTATTTATTTCAATTTTAAATACTGTTCACATATTATTAATTTTTCATGTTTTCAAACTATTGTATAACAATCCTTTTATGGCATGTTTTAAAAATTCATATTTTTTATTTTTCTTGATATTTAATTGTAATTAATTTTAGAATGAAAATTAAGCTTCATGCATTAATAGGTAATACTGATAGTTTTAGCGGTTTACTGGAAATAAAGACGTCGATAGCATTAATGGTGCTAGTGTTTTGCTGTGGTGGTTGTGATCAAATTTTATGCAAATATAGTTTTGAGAAATTATCTTGATGTTGTTTTAGTTGTTGCTGTTGTCTTAGTTGTTATTTACTATCAGGTAAACCCGATCAAGCATACATATGATCAAAATACTCGATTTGGCAACCTTTTTAAAACCAAAATACATCTAGAACCACATTATCTAGGGCCTTCATTTTTTTTGGCAAGAGAGTAAAGTATAATTTAAGGGAGATTTTGCCGTTATTTCTGGTAAGGCAAGCGACAACGGCATAGAAACACTAAAGAAGTAGTTGATCTCTGAGTTAATTGAGGATCAAAGCAGATATCTCAATGGTTAGTGGTTCGTATTTTGTTTTCTGCACACTGCAACTGTATCCATGGTCAATACATATCAATCCCAAGGGCGCAATTAACTTAACTAAAAGTAAGGTAGTAATGTGAAGTTGAGTATTTTGTTGTGTTGTTGCTGTTGTTTTGTGCTAGGTCAACCCTGGCAAACAAGCATCTGCTTAAAGGTATTTCACCAATGGTCGTCCCATATTTTTTTGTATATTTAGAACTACACCAATAAATGTAGCTTTCTTTAGTTAAGACAGCAGTATCTGATCCAATGAAATTAAGCCTATGTGTCTAGTAGATGGTGCAGTGTCTTGGTGGTTCGATGAATAAAGTTAGGAGGCTTTTTGCGCTCAGTGGCCTCCTTCAGAATTCAATAGGTTTGATCAAACATTGATGGAAATTTCAAAATACAAACAGTGAAGCAGATGATTTCATCCTTTGAGGGGAAGGGGAATAAAGCCATGTGTGAATTAATGATGGCTGCTTCGATAGAGTACAGGCCAAAGCGATAATGAGATATCAAACGTAAAGTTTTTCGTTATCTGTTTTTAGATTTTCAGGTAAGGCTGGAATTATAATTGTTATATTGGCCACAAAATCGCAATGATTTCAAGACATCTAAATGCATCAGCAATGAATTCCCATTTCCAGGTTTACCATTACACTAAGAAATGCACTCGAAAATACTTTCTAAATCAACAATAGACAAACAGGTATCATACAGGATTCCCTTGGAATACATACAGAGAAACCTACCTTTAATACATAGATAACACAGATTAGATATAACTTTTATTTTTTGAAATAACATATGCATTTAGATATAAGCAAGACAATACAGCAAATAAATTATTCAATTGATATGAACATTAAAACGACTATACATATATACATACTTACACACACACTCACACACACACGTATTTATATATATATATATATGTATGTATATATAAATATATATATGTATATATATATATAAATAGATATAGATATATATGTGTATATACATACATGTATGTATCTATATATAATTATATATATATATATATAAATATATATATATACACACACACAGACACACACATTCACACACACATATATGTAATTACTATTTAGATGCATATTCACATTTATCTAATTCTCTATCTAATCTGTCAGTCTATCTTTCTATACATCATTTTGTCTCTGTTTCTCTTTCTCTCTGCACAGTGACATGCGTATATCTATGGGAGAGAAGAAGCATTAAAGATTTCCTCTCTATTCCATGACATTACATTTACATTATTTTCAAGAAATCGTTAAAAGAATGCATGGAATTCAATATAATTCCTAAATAAGATTATTAAATTGTTATTTGGAATATTTTTTTTTCGCTTATTGAAATTAATATTATTTCAAATTGTAAGAACGTTCTTTCTTTATTTTCTTTGAAACATTAAAGTTACAGCAGTCGCAAATATGTAGATAACTAGATATAAAGATATATGGATAAGGAGAAAAATATGTAGGCATGGGGATATAAATAGATAAATTGATGAATTTATCTATGCACTTATGAATCTATCTATATTTCTATCGCTCGTCATATATATAT
>NC_068982.1:169643765-169645020 GCF_001194135.2 Octopus bimaculoides
TATATATATATATATATATATATATTCACAATAACAGTAATAAAGAAATAAAGAAAGAGAACTCAATACTGTAAAGTAGGATAGCTATTCAATTTGGTCGAATGAAAACAATGCCGGTGGCTACGTGTAGTTTCCTTACGCGACAGTTTAGCGTATTTCATCAGACAGTCATGCTGGAATAAAATTCAAGGTAATTACAAATAATGTTAAAAGAAGATAACACAAATCTCGTTTTGATCTCGCATCGTTACGAGCATTAGAGACATTAAAGCAAGCTTTCTATATAGATCAAAGGAATTCATCCTTGAGAGATCGAACGGAAATAATCTGCATCCAAAGCCTGCATATAAAGACAAGGTGATACCAAAATATCCAATACGCAATGCTAGATTAAATTCTAAAGGAAGATATGGAACGATGACGGACTGGAGAACGGTTAGAAGGGTAAGTGCCGCACTGGTATTACTGCAAGTATCGTTCTCAGAAATCGTATATTCGCTCGCCATTCATAAACTGTAATGATGTTGGCAGGTAAATGGCGATGCAAATTACCTACATGAAATGTTGAATCGATACAGGGACTTTACTAAACTAGGAACAGAGCAATTTAATGTATGACCTTGTGACAAGCTTCCTCTTATGTTTATTGACTATTTATAACATACACATAGCATTAGGTGCAGCAATTTTTATGTTACCAGTGAGAAATACGAAAATAAGACAGAACGATAAAAACATAACAAAGGCCAAAATATCCAGCAACATAAGCAGTATACGATGTATACTTTTGTAGGCTTGTCTCTTGTCTTAGAGAGTAGCATGCCTCTGCTTTGCAGACTGAGCCTAATGTTTTGAAAAGTAGATGTGTATAATATATGGACTCCTGTAACTTGATATATAATTAATGTCATCGCATTTGTGGATACAAAAATAGTGTTTTTGAATTTATAAAATACTCGGTTTTAATTCAAGGGCACACGCACCATGATAATTCTGAAACCGCATTAGTATTTAAAAAAATCCCAAATTATTCATAAGGTGCAGGCATAGTAGTGTGGTAAGAGCATGCTTCCCAACCATATTGTTCCGGGTTCAGTACCACTGTGTAGTACCTTCTACAAAAGCCACAGGTCGATCAAAGCCTTGTGAGTGGATATGTGAGAAACTAAAAGAAGCCCGTTGTATATATATATATATATATATATATATATAAAATATATATAGTTTTAGGGAAAATAACCAATTTTCAAGAACT
>NC_068982.1:169645030-169650369 GCF_001194135.2 Octopus bimaculoides
TATATATATATATGTGTGTGTGTGTGTGTGTGTGTGTGTGTTTGTGTGTCTCCTCACTACCGCTTGACACCCGGTCTTGGTTGCTTATGTCCCTATAACTTAGCGATTCGGCAAAAGAACTGATAGAATGAGAACCAGCCTTAACAAAATTAAGTACTGAGGTCGATTCATTCGACTAATAAATTCTTCGTGGAGGTGCTCCGGCATGGCTGCAGTCTAATGACTGAAGCAAGTAAAAGATAAACGATAAAAGATAAGGAATACCTATAATTTCTGGTATAAGTTCCAAAAGTCTAATTTAGAATCCGGTTAAATTGGGCGTAGTCATGATCGTAAAAAGTGCCTTCCAGTAATTAGTTACGTTATGTTCCGTTAAGTTCAGTTTTCAAATCCTGTTAATACTAAATGTCATCTCCATTGATGCTGAGTCGAAAATTAAGCACTTTCAAGAATTTACATGGATAAAAATTTGTGACATACTGTCTGTTTCAAAAAATATTAAGAATAACAACATTAAAGGAAACGTGTCTTTCCAAAACAGGTTGTGTGCTACTTGTAGCTGGTATGAAATTCTCAATCTCTAACCATTTTTCGAACCATATTTCATTTGACTGAGATCATCTAAACGGTAACATGACAACATGTTTGCAGTATCATATGTGATCTTCATATCTAGAGACCGGAAGAGATCACTCGTCTGTGATTCTTGTCCGGTTTAGCGGAACTTATGTCTTTGGTATTCTACTCACGAACTGCCGTGTTTCGGAAATGTTCCACAATGATATTCCTAGCAGGGATCTTTTCATGTGTCGCTGTCAGACGTTATTCTTCTTTCTTCGTAGCAGACCATGTCTCATTTGCGTATGAAAGCGTCGGATGGACAGTGCTGTTGAAGATATTAGCACGCAGGCTGCTTTGAACACATGTTTAATCGAAGCAAACATTTTCCACTCTGCTCTTACTCTGCACGAGATTTCAACTGTCTGTTCCAAGATGTACTCTTTCACTTCCCCAATTTCATTGCTTTTCACTGCTGTTTACCTTGTATTACGTTTTCGAACGATATGCATTTCGTCCGCAAGTGATTTAATTTGAGGCCCGCTGCTGTACACTGAATATCCAGTGTTGTCGACATGGTTTGCCGTTGATCTGAGATTTCTACAGAGAGCACGTTGTTATCTGCGAATCAGAGGTGTGTTAACGGCTTATCATTGATGCTGATACTTCTTTTCCCATCAATGTATCTGATGATCATTCCGAAACATGCAATGATGCGTTTTGGAGAGATGCTATCATCTTATTTAACGCTCTTTCCGATTGGAACACTTAGGAATGCAGCAGAGTTATATCGGTTGTGCATCCTGAGTTCTCGTACCTGATCCTTTTAATGTATTGTGCCTGGACTACTTGCATTTTCAGGAAACCTCAGCTCTTGAGTCAACTCGACGTTATCAAAGATAACGATCAAGTGACTTTATCAAAGGCAACGCTAAAGTGAATATGTGGCATACTCTGCTGTTCTTCAGGCAACATCCTTCCTCTCTTCGCTCTTGGTCGTCAAAATGTTTCGATAGACTGCATACATACATACATACATACATACATACATACATACATACATACATACAATGTTGTTATATGGTTGTGAAAAAGGGGAAAACTATAAACCAGACTAGTAACATCTTCACCAATGACTTGTCTATTTCCCCTTATCTGACGAGGAATGTTACAGGTATCTAGTGGTGGATGAAAATATATCTTACAATAGCACCTGTAACAAACATGTGTCACTAAAGAATATTATAGCCGAATAAAGAAAAAAATTAAAATCTCAGAACTCCCAGCATTCAATAAAACAGTGGCCCACAATGTGTTTGCAGTGCCAGTACTCATATCAACATTTGAGCTGTTTGATTGGACGCTTGATGAGATCCGAGCCATTAATGTGAAAACCCGAAAAATACTAACAAGCACGCAAAATTTCCATATAAACAGTGACGTAGACCGCTTCTACCTAATGCGAAAACAAGGCGGCAGAGGTTTAACATCGATCCAAAATGCCTTTGAATGTTACATTATATCCCTTCGACATCTTTTAACCACCAAGTGTTGAAGTGCATCTCCTGACCAAGTTTGCATACATGAGGCTGATAACATCATAAGACTTGGAAGGCAGCTCCTTGAGCAACACTCTTTGATAACCTAGAATACATGTCCAAAAAGTCGCGCGACTCTACCGCAACATATCATCAGATGAAAGGATGAGCATATTTGAGCAGAAGATTATGCATGGATATGTTATAAGAAAGCTCTGTGATGATAGTAACATGATTATCAAAGCAGTTTATCATGGACCAATAGCCAGATTATTACCTCCCACTTTGAAAGGTATTTGTTTGCAATCCAGGAACAGGAAATATCAACCAAGTATCTGATGCACAAAAGGGATAGAGATGCAGGAAAAGCCGTTAAACGTGACAACTGATGCAAACTTTGTGGAGTTCACAGTGAAGATATCACCCACATCGTAAGCAGTTGTCCGAAAACGTCATCACGGTATTATATACCGATGAGACATGATGTAGCTAGGACGCTCTATAATGAAATCCGTCGGAAGGCTAATCCTGAGGACAAAGAAATGAGAACCCACAATATGGTAGAAGCCATAGCCACTCATAAAAAAGGGAATACTGGTGGAATGTACCAGTGAAGACCCCAATGAAATGCAAGCACAATAGTCTTGATATAATGATTTGGGATAGAGAAGAGAAACTGTGCACAGTTGTGGAAATTAGCTTCCCAACGAATTTTAGCATAAAGCTGAAGATCAGTGAAAAAGAGAACATCTATGCTGAACTATTGAGAAAACTGCAGTTACTCTATCCAAATTGCAAGATCAGTTTTATACTTGTAATTATTGGGGCCCTGGGATATGTAACACACTGCCTAAATACCAATCTTGAGAAATTAGGCTTCACTAACGCAGAAAAGAGAAAGCGAATTCGAAGAGTACAGATCCAATCCATCACTGGAACTGTAAAAATCTGTAAAACTTTCCGGAAGTTTATCATTTAAATATATAGGAGTATGCTTAGATATGCAACTATATGCATGAGAATACATACATACATCATAAAAATCTGCACATACATACATACATATATACATACATACATATATACATACATACATACATACATACATACATACATACATACATACATACAAAGTACCCAGCTCTTGATGTCGAAATTCCAATGAAGGAGCCTTTATAACCGGTTCTTTCTCTATTGGCAAGAAATTTTGAAATAAACCGAATAATGACATATGTACATATATACATGCATGCACACATACATACATACATACATACATACATACATACATACATACATACATACATACATACATACACACATACTGGGATATGTAACACACTGCCTAAATATCAATCTTGAGAAATTAGGTTTCTCAAAACCACACAGGAGAAAGCTAATTCGAAGACTACAGATCCAATCCAATCACTGGAACTGTAAAAATCTGTAAAACTTTCCGGAAGTTTATCATTTAAATATATATGAGTATGTCTAGGTATGCAAGTATATGCATCAGAAGACATACATAAAACAAAACAAACCTGCACGTATATATACATACAAAAATACCCTGTTGTTGATGTTGAAATTCCAATGAAGGAGCCTTGGATCTAGGTTTGAAACCGGCTCTTTCTCTATTGGCAAAAAATATTGAAATAAAACTGAATAATGGCATACATATATAATACATACATGCATACATCCATACGCTAAAAAGACTGTCCTGAAATAAACTTAGAAAATCATTCATAAACACCAACTCAAGGAATACTGGTGGAATATTCATTCCTATCAAAACTTCTGTCAAATGTAGGCTTAACAGGCAGGATATTGTTGTTTGGAATAGAGAGGCAAAGGAATGTACCATCATAGAGGTTAACTACCCTGCAGATATCTCTGAAAAAATCAAAGAAAAAAAAGATATCCATGGATAACTGCTTCGAAACTCTCAGCTTCTATATATCCAGACAATAAATTCATATTCATACCAATAATAATTGGCGTACTGGGCCTTATTAGTAAATGCTTAAAGGAGAATCTGGATAAACTTGGATTTTCAGAAAGAGAAATTGACCGGTTGATTCGTACATCTGTGAGCGGAACAGTAAAAATATGAACGAATTTTCTCAAGTTCCACATGTAAATTTGTCTGCGTTAACTACATCCCAAAGATGGAGCCTTGCATCTTTGTTGGAAACCGGCTCCCTCCTCAGTGGAAGATTTATAATAATTAAAAAATAGAAGAGGCATACATATACGCCAGCCTGCATGCCAACCTACTTATGTATATATCAAGCTATCAATATATTCTTCTATCTGTCTATATAATCACAGCTACATACTCATCCATCATATCTATCTATCTATCTATCTATCTATCCCCCTCTCTTTCACTTTCTCTCTCTCTCTATATATATACACATACATATAAATAAATATATATATATATACATGCATGCATATTTACATATATATATATATATATATATATATATATATATATATATATATATACATATACATACATACAAACAAACATACATACATATATAGACTCCCGCCTGCCTACCTACCTACCTACCTACCTACTTATATATGTATCTACCTATCAATGTATTCCTCTGTCTATCTATATATACAAATCTATCTATCTACCCATCCTTCTCTCTCTCTTTCTCTCTCTCTCTCTCTCTCTCTCTCTCTCTCTCTCTCTCCATTTCTCTTTCTCTATCTCTATCTATATTTATATATGTATATTCCATAGGTTATTTCTTTCTTTGAATGCATATCGGCAACTACGGAAATGCTTATTTGGCATTTTGTTCTTGCGTCACAAATCCAGTTTCGTACAAACCTCTTTCTATTCTTCATTCAGAGCCATTAGTGGAGCATATTCTAAGAATACGTACATTGTGTAAGTTCCTGTTCCTCTAAAAGAAGTTCTCTATTTCCACTTCTTCAATTAGTATACATGTTATCACTACGTACAGGTACATACTCATGACGACATACATACAGACATGTACACACATGAACACATACGCACACACACACACATACATACACATACACACACACACACACACACGCATTCACAAACGTATTGGCGCACGTATAATGGACATGCAAAATTACATATATATAAGTGCGCTGAGGCAAGTACATAAAAACAAATGTATATCTGGAGTAATGGAGTAATTTATATGCACATGCGTATATATATATATATATATATATATATAT
>NC_068982.1:169651107-169664613 GCF_001194135.2 Octopus bimaculoides
ATATATATATATATATACACTGAGTAAGTCAAAAATATATACTAGATGATAAAGCCTTGTTTTTATGTGTGTGTGGTTTGTGATTATGCACTCCACTCCGAACATCACATTAATTTCTGCGCTTATGTTACCAAATTCAACTTGAAGTTTACTAATGGTAGGCAATTAATACGAGAAGACTTCGTGTTTTAAAAACCATAACTGTGCGTAATATCAAAGTGAAGTGGAGAGTGTCTGAAATTGGGTTTCCTATATTAACTGTCATTTCTTCATCATCACTACATATCGATATCACATGCATCATCGTAAAGCCATTTATTGATCAGTATTCGATTTTCCTATACATAGTGAATAGTGAAGAAATTGCAAATTTTAGTTCAATTATTTTCATGTTCTGATGTAATAGTATCGGCAAAGTATTAGATTGGTTCGTCTTTCGAATATATTACATTGGTAACAGGGCAAAATGGAGGATTAGTTTATAGTGTTTGGCTATATGTTTATATGTTACGTGGCATAAGTTGAATGAAATGCAGCGATCTTATTGAGCTTTCTGATTCGAATCAGCTTGATTCTCTTAGATATCGTGTCTAGATACCACAATGTTACTGGTTAAGGATTGTTTGGGAATAGACCAACGTCTTGTTGTGCGGGGAAAGATATAATTATTTTTTATTCGTTTAACACTACAAAAACACGATTTTACGAGAAAACAGTGTGTGAACGGCCGTTTAACCCGCTAAAAATATTAATCAAATGCCCCTCAAATTGCATGCATTTTAAATAACATTAGAAAATGTGATCCTGAGTGCACTGTGCCTATGAAAACTATGGTGATGCCACAGATGAAGTGCTTTAGATTATAAGCCTACTTGATCGGTATTAATTCAGATTAAAACAACGAAAACGTTAAATTCAAAATACGAATTTACCACCCAGGCCTCTATGGGTTGCGCAACAACTACGTTGTAAAGTAAAAATTTAGAGTATTAAAATCACACAAAAGATATTTAACCAAAAGAATATAAGAGCTGTCAAACTTCTTACATTCGTATCAAATCAAAAACTTACCGATTTTTCAGATTTTTGGATTGGTGGCACAAAATTCTTGCACCTTCACCAACACTTCTAAGAGCATCGCCAGCAAGAGCAGGATCAGCAACAGAAAAGTATTACTGTTTGCTACAACAATACTAGCAACGGCCGACAACAATATAACAATACCTTATTTTCCCATCCCCCAGGCGTTGATGATTACCAGCAATGGTTTAAGGAAAATCAAAGTCTAAAACCTTTTAATACTTTCCTATACAGAAGCAATATGTTTAAGTAAGTATGCTTATGCTTCAATTAATGCTTGGGGCTTAGATGTAAGAAAGATGTAAAATACTTACAATACCAACTGTTTCTTGATTACTGGCCAAACATTCACCGTAATAATATAAAAGCAAGAATACTGAATAATTATTGAAGTCTTACAGACTCGATCCTCTAATGAGCATATATTTTGCAGTAAAAATGATTATTTTCATGCCTAGTCCTTTAAAATAAAGTATAGGAATTATGCAGTCAATCTTCTACCACAAGGTTCGATTATGCCCATTTCATTCTTACTCTTCTATATTGATGAACTGCTTGCTGTCACTTTTAACAACGCTCACTTTCATCTAACATTGTAGATAGTACCACTCTTCACGCCCTTTAACTACCCGAACATTCATCCTAAACATCTCACTTCAAACTTACAGTTTCCATAGATATCTCGGTAGTATTCCGTCCGTCGTGTTACTTCCATCATTACAAAAACCCAGTCATGTTTTCTATTCTTGGAACATATGCAGTTAAACCAGAGTCACTTCAAATTCACAATGACTACTTCTATCGTATTTAGATACCTCGTTCGCACTATCGTATAAACTGTGTCTCCAAAAATAACTTTCCTTTCAGATCCTGAAAATACTTCAGCCATGAAAATTGTCTTCGAGCCATTATGGGTCTGATCTGAGACCCATATTGGAATGCTATTTCCCCATGTGGGACAGCGCTATTGCGCTATGTACACAATCTACCTCAACAAAAGACCATTTGACTGATTGTAAAGGTGTTTCATTACAATCATTCACCACGCATGCCGACCTCAACACGAATACATACTGTCTACCTCATTGTCACTCCTCTACTGTTACTCTTCTACCCCATAGATACATATCATTTGTGCCATATCCACTGATACCCGTCCGACATATCCATCTTTTTGCCTCTCGTAACCCATTATACGTCTTTTCTCCAAGGTTTCGCTCTAACTGTTCATTCAATCCTTCTTCTTCAGAATGTATAGTTTCTGGAAATCCACTACTAACCACTGTTCCCCTTCAGCTGTTGACTTGCATTTGTTCAACCGGAACATCAACCGCACCAATATCAAGGGTCTGGAAAAGCTCGCGAAAGTCTTAAGCTCAGTTCATTCCTCTTGACTAGCATCATAAAATGCGTTCAAAAGTAACACGTCGCAAAATATTCACCAATATAAACCTACCCATTAGTGGCAAGTATATCAAATTTATAACATCCTTTGCATTTCTGGAAGGTTTTATGATAGAAAAATTGGGTGGCTCCTAAACTTTTATTACAGAAGAGCATCGGAAAGCCTCATTGGAAAGAGAAACATTAACATTATGAATGACTGAACATATATGATACAAAAAGGAGAAAAAACATGTACCACCATCATTGTTAAATAACTGCAGTTAAAACTGAGAAGAACCGTATTATTATTATTATTATTATTATTATTATTATTATTATTATTATTATTATTATTATTATTAGTAGTAGTAGTAGTAGTAGTAGTAGTAGTAGTAGCAACAGCAGCAGCAGCAGCAGCATATATAACATTTCCGGATAAAATAATGAGTTGTTAATCAGTTGAATATGACTACCATTATAGAAAGATAAATTTACATAACCTTAAACAACAGTCATTATTACACGTACATTGATAGCTGAGTGGATAAGAGAATTATTACACTTCGTCTAGAGATAAGACACCCGATAACGATCGGAGGTCGGAGCAATGTGTAAACGTAACTATTATCAATACACATTCAGTTAGTAGTCCAAAATATTATCATTGTATTTAATAAACAGATCACAGAGTTAACAGAAATGGTCAGGTACCGATATCTTTCTGAAGGCAATCAGTGGCATAAATGTAATAAGTTAAGTCATCTGTGAATAGAAACAGTGTCACGATAGTAGCTTGTCTCTTTAGTCGAGACAGAAAATTTTCTTTGATTATGACAGTTAATTTATATTTTCAGATATAATGTCAAGTCTCTCCGAACCTCGACATCATAAGTTTGTTCGATCGTGGCAGACTGCTGTCTACACAAGTACAAAAGCAACATCAATGATTCAGACAAACTAGCGAATAACATATTTTTGGTAACTTTGTTCGAGATGTTTTACAATTCTAAGTGTTCGTATCATAGAGGCAATGACTTTAGCCAAGGGATCGATTCACTCAAGTTTGTTCCATTTATACAAAAACTGGTTTTGTGAGTAAGAGAAATACTCCTTATTGCTGTAAAATATTAAAAAAAAGAAACTCCGATGACATGAATTAATAAAACTTGAGGTTTGGTAACATACTAAATTTCTTCTCTGTTCTCAAGGCCTTTGCGAAAGATCCTGGTAGATTTCAAAGTACAATTTTCTGCACTTTCACTTATCTAGGTTTCACATACAATATCTCTCAAATCCATCTTCTTAGACAGCAAAAATTACTTCATATCTCAAGGCCGATTCAATTCATATGTTTCCTGACAAAATGAGAACTCAATGACACTAAAGAACAACGCAAATAATTGCACAAACATTGATTCAAATAAAACTTGCAAGTTATATATATTTTTTATTCCTGCAGTACTTAATATTCCTTTACACTTGGAAACATTTTAATTCGATCAATCAATGGTTCGACTACAATTATTATTGATTCGATTCATTGGTAGCCAGAAACTGTTGTGTTGATGCAGCTTTATTATTATTATTATTATTATTATTATTATTATTATTATTATTATTATTATTATTATTATTATATAACATAAATTGAAGAAGTTTGATCGATATTTCCACCATCAGATACATTCAAGGTTGACACACTGTCAGCAGTGTTATAAAACCATTGCTACCAGAATTGTGCATTTATTACTAGCAAAGACTTCAACAGTAGGGGTTTTGAAGTAACTTTGAGGTTAAGCACCAATCTCTATGTACAGTCAATATATGAGTCAATACGATTACTTTTATTATATCATTTTCACTTACCATTATTTCTTAATAGACATCGGGGCAAAGTTAATTTCCAGTTGATTTCTAGATTGAATCATTATTTTTTTTGTTTATCTATTTATTTTCTTACTCTTCATTTTCTCTTTGAAGTAAAAGTATAGAATTTAATTAACTTAGTGGCACTTAGAGCGCCATGGGAAGTGATGCTATCAGAAGTATTTTTATTAACCGTGACTTCAAGAAAAATATCACATTTGATAATTCACATCTGACGGCTAATACTCACAATGAACTAAATTTCTCTTGGTCTCTTCTTCTTCTCCTCCTCCACCTCCTCATTCTCGCTATCCTCAGAAACGACTGTTACCGTGATAACGACGATGACAGAAACCATTATTATTATTATTATTATTATTATTATTATTATTATTATCGATTATGTGATACCGTCTTGGATTTTCAAGTTGTGCTGTTCGGAATACATCTTACGTTGTTTTGTTGATGGTAGTGTTCCGTGAACCGTATCACTTCAGTGAAAGGAATAAATTGGAAGATAAAAAAGAAAAGGAAAAGAAAAAGGAGAATAATAAATAACAGAATAGGAGAAGAGAGAAAAAGAAATAGAAAAAGAAAGAAAACGAAAGAGAAATTTTTCATTTTACGTTAAGCTGAAAGACTCTACACGTCGAACGACATTTAATTTCCTCTAGACGGTAACCAGTAAATAGGATTGAGTTACTGAAGGCCAAGCTAGATATTCTCTGTATTTTCTAAAGCAGATATGAACCTATATGACTGCACTATGATCTTGAATCAAATCTGTCCTCAATGAAGTTCGTAGATAATTTTGATTGGTTGTCTCAACGTATCAATTATGTATTAGCAATAGAAGTATATCATCTCTCTGATGTTTCAAATATATATATAACGTCGATACCTAATCTTATTTGTAACTAAATAAAAATCGATTCTTCTTGTCTAAAATTCAATTTTAGGACCGTATATCAAGACGATATCTCAATACTAGAGCACAGGGCAGGATCGATCTTCGATTCAGTATTTTAATAATCGAAACAGAGAGAATCAAAAGTGTTATCTTACTATCCGATATCTTTTATAATATATAAACAAAATTGTTCATTTATCCAGTTTTAAGTATCACAGCAGTGGTATGTTGACTAACTGATTATGTGAGCTTCTTAATCTATCAGGCAAGTACTGTTGAACAAGACAGAATCACGAAAGACAATGCACGAATCGTGATACGAATTCAATCTTCAGCAGGACTCATTTGACCCCGTTGGCAAAGGAAATGCACATTTCATTTCCAAGCATTTACTCTTCTACAAAAATGTAACATCTTTATAAATATTCGGATAAATATTTAGAGTTATATAACAACTCTATGTAAATAGTTGGTTGTTGCCATAAACTATAGAGGCATTGACTTGAAATCTGGGCATGATTCTGCATTAAATTTCATCACGCGCGAACGTTGGAAATATCAGCTAACTCTTCCATATGAGTAATTATTAGAAAAGGAACCATTGAATAATGCAGCTTTGGATGTATGAAATATAGGATGACCACACATGGAAGGTCTTTACTCATAGGTCTACATAAAAAAGAGTTGAGCCGGAACTAACCAGCGGCAACAATTTCTATTCTTCTGTCATACCAAACTGGGCCTCGACCATATATTAAAAAAAAATGAAACAAAGCACTATCCAGTGTTTTTGCGCAAAGCTGAAGGAAATAAAATGGCAGAATAAATGTATTGAAGGATTTTTCTTTGTGTGGCAATATTGTGGGTTCTCACTTGTTTACATTTTATCGCCCCTTGGAGATGGTTACGGAAACTATAAGCTGAAGAAAAGTGTCGAGTGACTACATCCTTCACCTAAAGATATTGGCTTTCCTTCAAAGTAGGGAACTGTTTATTTATTACATTAAGGCTTGCTATTTTCATCCATGATGCTTGTCCAAGGTATGTCTTTGCTGGGAAGCATTTACTAATTATCTCATATGTGTATGTTACAATCATGGTAGAGTTTCTTTGAGACGTGATTACGGTACACAAAGTCTATAATATGGTTTCAACTACTTTTAGTTAAACGTCACAGGTGTCATTTATCTCTTCTCAAAATATTTTACTCTTCAGTTCTATACGCAGTAGACAATGAAGAGACCCCTCCAAGTCCCCTATAGTCCATAGGGCTTATAATTCGTTGACTGATATCCGAATGATGAACTAATGGTCTGTCCTGTGAAGAATGTGGATGAAATAACAGTTTATCACTATTTTACCCGCTGGTTACACCTTTTCCTTTCGTAAATGTTGCTTTGATAAATTCAGTTTATAAAATCGTTATTAAATAGAAATAGATAAAAAAGTAAAATAAATTGCTTGTTTGCTTTAAAGGGAAAATAATTCCAACATTCCATGCAGATTCCTCACGCGAGAAAAAATATAATTGATCATCTCAAAACAACAATTATAAATTAATCCGATTACTTTATATCGATGATTCTTACCCAAGTACATTAACACTAATTTAATCCCTTAGTATAATAGAAAAAAAGCAAATGTATATAGTTATATTCCAAGTTGCTGGTCGTGGTTTTACGCCATATTAGCTAAGATTTTACATTGAAATAATTTTTTGCAGGGAAAAGTTCATAAGCTTTGCGACTTTTGAAAGTTGTTCGTTTTAGCTCCAAACAGGAGCATTGCAATATACATTAGACAGTGATCAGAAAAATAATTTTGTCTAATTATGTAAATTAGTACAGTATTTTGTAAAAATAAGAATACATACTCATACGAGCATACACCCACACATATAAGAAGAACATTTTATATTACGCTTTATATTTCTTTTAATATTTTTGTGACTTTTTATGAAGTTTGAACTATCTTCTTGATGGTTTAGACACAACAATTCCGAATGAATTAACATTCATGTACAAACTGTAGATTTTCAGCAATTTTTAAAAGAATTTTATGCAGAATAAAAGTGAATTTATGGAGTGTAATAAACCAAGGTAAGACCGGCTGCAGTGGCTTGTTAACTACATAATTATCTTGTATAGAGCGACTACACAGTCAACCCTTCTCTCTGTGCTGATTGTAGTAATAACTGTATAATCACTGAAGATATTTGTTACATAATCCTAGATTATACATACTAATTTTATATTACCCAAATCAAGAAACAATACATCAGTAATTAGGCATTTTAATTCATTAGTAAGTACTTTAGAAAATAAATTTCTAGCTTTACTTTAAAAGATGTCGTGTTGGAAACCCTTCCCAACATAGAATAAATAGGTCCAACGATTTAGTAGAAGCTTATTATTTTCAGTTCAGTGTCTTGAAACTATTTATTTGTAGTAAATATTTAGGAAAAAACCCGTCTTTTGCTGTATTCCAGGATAATCATTTAACAAGCCATAGACTATCTGAAAGAATTAATTCTGTGTTAGACTGTTTGTAATCCTTCACTAAAACAACGTTGACTTATTATTCCTAGAACGAAAATATAGATTCAGCGATTGAAGGATAACGATTTCAACCTAATTAGCACTTATTTGTTTTAAAGACGTTAGAACCAATCATCATCTCAATCAGACTATTTATTTATCACGTAGTTTAGTTAGTATTACATATTTAACCTAGGTATATGAAAAAGCTTATTAGGAAAGATGTGAGGCGGAGGGAAACAAGCATAAATAATATTTTGAGTCTATCAATAAGTATGGAGGACAACTTCAGATATGTTTCGGTCTTATTACACTTCTTAGTGAAGAATATATTTCCCCGTACATACCAAGGTAGTGATGAAAGAATCATTAAGTAAATATACAGCAACGTACACTGATTGACGTAGAAAATTAGGAATATTCAGAGAATGAATTACTTTCAGAAGTTATCTGCATGAAAAAATCAGTAGCTAAGTTAATGTTAGCTTATTTAATAAAGGAGGCAGGTAATAACCAGAATAAAACCTCTTGGTATAGAATTAGCAATTACTCTACAAGGAAAATTAAACTACGTAATACGCTATATAATATACGAAGTTATAAATTTGTCTACAAGAAAGTGTCTCTCGCATTGCTCTAAGACAATTTTAGTGAGGTTAGAAAGATTTATATGGAATTAATTAATTCCTATGATCGATGATACATTTGAAATCTTCTACTAACTATATTGTCGAATCTAGCTTTACTTCTAGATTGAAGTTTCCACCTCCGCCTATTGATTATATACTGATAGATTATAATGTGAAGTATTCAATTACAGTTTTTCACACTATATAGTTCAGCTCGTAGACATTCATAGACTGAAAACTTTAAAAAAAAAATGTCGATACTATCTTTAGGCGACGGATTGACAGAGTCAAAAGAGCGGAGAACAAAATACCTTGTTGCATTTGTTTCGGCTAACTGCTCTTGGAGTTCAAATTTATCAAGATCAACTCTGCCTTCCTCCTGTTCGAGATCGATAAAATAAGGTACCATGAAAATGGATCGATAGAAGTGTTTGAAGTGTGGGACGTAAAGAGAGGATGTTATGCTGTCTGGCAGCATATTTTCCTTGTCTTTTTTACGTCCTGAGTTCATGGTCGGTAAATTTCATCCATAGCCCGGTTTAATACCACATCTGGAATTTGAGTGCCTTTGGCGGAGAATTTGAGGATAAATTCTTCCTATCAGTCTCAAAAACTTTGAAAAAATAGTGGATCATAAGCGCTTCCCTCTCTTAGCGGTAAAAAAGGAGTCTAACTTGCAGACACTGGATATAAGATATTGACTTTATGCTTCCAGCTTTTTAATATTGATTTATAACTGTAGTGAAAATAAAATGACTAAATCAAACAATCACTTGTATCATTCTTCAAATCAAATTCGAGCACAAGGCCAGCAATATTGAGGTGTTGAGATTTGCCAATTACATCGGTCCCAGTACTCCACTGGCACTTCATCTTATCAACGCCAAAAGAATGAAAGGCAAAGTTGATCTCAGGATTCGAATTCAAAAAGTAAGAAGTATGAATAAATAGAGCATGGGATTTCCCCTGACACTCCAACAATTCTGTCAGATTGCCACCTTCACCAATACTTCTACGGAAAAAGAAAAGCTATAAGGCAAAGTCAACCTCAGCTAGATTTGAACTCAAAAGATAAAGGGACGCAACTGAGCCCAGCTTTTCTGACTGTTTCTAAATACTAGTTTCAAATTTTGGCATAAAGCCAATAATTTCGGGTAAGACGGCAAGTCAATTACATCGACTCCAGTGTTCGACTGGTACTTATTTTATCGACCTCGAAAGGATGAAAGGCAAAGTCAACGTTGGTGGAAATTGAGCTCAGAACACGAAGGCGGGCGAAATGCTGCTAAGCATTTTGTCTCGTGTGCTTGCGATTCTGCTAGCTCGCTGCCTTCAACTGTTTGTAAATATTGACGGTAAATTCTCTGATTGTCAGAATTAAGTACATCCACTCGGCATGACAACACTGATAATTTAAAAAGTGATTGAAGGCAATAATTGAATAGTCACGGATTAAGCATGTTGAGTCACGGCTTATAGAATATAGACATTATAATCACAGTTTATTTAATTTGACAATAAATATACAGCTTGAAGCTACTGACTGTGCAATGCCATACAGCTCGCAGATATTGCACGAACTTCAACTACTTCGTGTCATTTGTATACTTGTACATATTGTTGATGATGTTACTATTTAGCCCCAGGCCACTCCTAGCCATGAGGATTATGATTACAAGCCCCAGGCTACTCCTAGCCATGAAGATTATGATTACAGGCATTTCAACCGTAGCCTTCTAGTTTTATTTTCAGGGATTGGCGCATCTAGGTCTACATTATAGAAAGTGTTTAACCTATTTTATGACGGTATTGTCTAGATCGGTGGTTCTTAACCTTTTTACTACCACGCCTCCCCTAGCAATTTGTCCTTCTCTCCACACCCCTCTTGCATCTATGAATAAAATTTCCTCTCAGATTTTAAATAAAATCTAAAATATGTTTTTAGTCTTTTTATTGAATAAGAATTAGTCACATTATGCTAAATGTGTATAATTTTAAATATAATTACGTTATAGAAAAAGTGAGATACTTGACACTGTTTCTTAGCTACAAGATCTTGAATGCGTGGTTGAATGCCAGGGAGTGCACAATGTAAATCCCTTTCAACGTTCAGCCTGTTTCTGTACTTTGTCTTGACAGCAATGAGCGTGGAAAATGCAGCTTCACAAAGATACGTGGACCCAAACGTAGCTAAAATCCGAAGAGCCTGATGTGAGATCAGAGGGTAAACAGGAAGGTAATTGATCCATAACGTTTCAAGATCCAGTTCTTTGAAGTCTTCCTTAGTTGAGGAGTTGAACTTCAGCTCAAGGAATTCCTCTTGCACTTCATCCAAAACATCAGGTACTTCACAATGAAATGGGTTCCTGATAAATTTCCAAGCTTCACGATTTTTATCTATATCTGGGAAGTATGTGAGGAATTCTGTTTTCAAGTCAGTTAGATCAGTGATTATTTTTTTTTTCTTAAATCAGAATCAAGGTTACCGTGTATGAGAGCAGAATCCAAGTAACTAAAACTGGCTGTATTTCCCTGCTGAATTCGACATTTCCAGAGGTCGAGTTTGGCCATGAAGATTCGAATGGTGTCGTAGTGCGTGAGAAATTTGATGTTTTTCTCTTGTAGTTTAAGGTCGAAAGCATTCAAGGCTTCGAAGATGTCCAGTAGGTAAGCTAGAGATAGCTGAAAGCCTTCAGACTGGAACTTGTCATGGAGATCTGCCTTCTGCTGCAAATCAAGAAATATTGCTACTTTTCGTAGTTCATAAAGCCGTACAAGTATGTTCCCTTCTGATAACCATTGTACGTTCGTGTGAAAAAGTGATGCTTCATGTTCAGATTACTTATCTTTACACAACGGTTTGAAAAAGACGACTCTTTAAGTTCCCACCTTTAACAAAGTTGACAACCTTGATAATCATGTTCAGGACATTTCTCATTTCAGTAGGTAAGGTTCTGAATGCTGAGGCTTCACGATGAAGTATGCAGTGTGTACCTACAACAGATGGATTTTTTCTTTCATCCTAGTAATGAATCCAGACTGCAGACCAAGCATATCTGGGGCTCCATCAGTGCACACCCCTACCAGCGAATCACCAGTAAAGTTGGTTTTCCTGAAAGATATTTGATACATTACGAAAAATAGCTATTGCTGTTGTACAACTATCCATAGAGTGACAGAACAACATTTCCTCTTTTACACAGTTGCCTGACATAAAACGAGCATACACCAATAGCTGAGAACACTGAGCGATGTCAGTCGTTTCCTCACACTGAATGGAAAAAAAACAGGAGACTCTCTTACTTGATCGAGAATTTGATCTTTGATGTCTTGAGACAAGTCGTCCATCCTTCCCTTGACTGTATCGTTTGATAGTGAAATATGGGTAAGTTTGTTTGCACTATCTTTCCTCAGAACGAGTTCTGCTGCATGGTTTTATGAGAGACTCTCCAATGTTATAGCTCTTCTTTCTTTTTGCAATCAACATGGCGATCTTGTAGGAAACCGCATCAGCCATTGAAGTTTGGTGCCGAAATGCCCTACTATCGTCCAACTTAGCTTGCTTCAAGGAATGTCTTTTTGTTTGAAAGAATATCTTGGGCTTGTCTGCAAGAGCAGGATGTGTTGTCCTCAAGTGGCGTTCCAAGCGTGAGGGTCACATTCCATCATTGCTCAAAGTTTTGTAACATATCACACGCTGGGGGACTTCTGTGTCGAACTTTTGGAGGGACACGAATCCAAATGGAATATATTCGGCAAGATACTTCCGTTTCTTTGCACTCATTGCGAATTACTCGATGTTCAATGGACAACACAAGAATGTGAACAAAAGATAAGGCACGTGTAAGGTAACGTCAAGGCACAAGTTAGAGCGTTAACCCAAGAACGCTTGGAGTAAAATGTCTTGAAAAATATTAAGCGAAAAAATTTGGAATAAAAGTTAAATTAAAAGAAAATTTATCCGAAAAATTTGTACAATAAAATATTGTATATACTTGTACGAAAGCATAAAAAAAAGTTTCTTTAAAAAAGAAATGATTTTGCATAGCTTTTAGTTTTATCTAGTACTTTCTGTAATATTGAAATCTGAATTTTAGCTTAACATTTGGCTTTATATTATAATTTTTTTCTTACAAAAAAATTTACTATATTTTAACATAAACGTTTAATATTTAAAATTGTAGTTTTATTGTTAAAATTTTTATTTTTCCAATCTGAGTTCTAATTTTTTTGAGACTTTATTAAATTGAGCGATAGTAGATTCTAATACGTACTTTTTGTTTTATTTCCTATTTTTAAATACATCATACTTTTCATCTTGCTTAAATTTAAAAATAGTTTTCAATTTTTTAAATTAATTGATATTTCTTAGCGTGTCACAATAATGATTTGATAATGTTTCAGCCTGTCTCTTGATTTTTACGAATCACAATATTTCATATATATGAAAACTGTCGATCAAACCTGTTTATAATCTATTAACTGAAAAAAGATGTTTGTCTTCTTTACACAATAATAATATCTAAGCTTTATAACAGTGATTCTTAGTCTGACAAAAAAAAAAAAAAAAAAAAAAATAGTTGTGACGAAAAAAAAATACAAAATAAAGACAAATGTTAAAGATACAATTCAGAATTAGTGAGGGGTTTGAGGGGTTTGAAGTGGGGTCAATAAGTACAGAAAATGGTAAGCAGCACTGAGGTAGAATAAGAAAACTAAAGGTATAAGGTGATACTTTTGCATTTTTCATAAACTTCTCATTATTTGACCATGCTCTCGTTAAGAGAATAACTAATATAATTAGAGAAATTCCTGCTTTTTCTCAAGGGCTCGCGCCCCTTGGTATTTGGTGATGCCCCCCAAGTTAAGAACCACTAGTCTAGATAATTTAGTATTATATGGAGAAGTTATAGCTAGTGTTTCTTTCGGTTAAGTTTCCATACAGAGTCTCCCACAATTGCTATTTATAATTTATAGCTGCAGGTCACGAGGGTTTAGAGTAAAAATTCTTAAACATTTTTTCATCTTTAATTCACGGTACAACAACACGTTGAATACGATGCTGAAAATATTGCAGACCATCAGCTTTTACGAAAGT
>NC_068982.1:169664623-169667379 GCF_001194135.2 Octopus bimaculoides
TATATATATATATATATATATATGTATGAAGGGATGTGAGCTAGTAGTTGCTGTGTACATCTCGTGATAATAAAGCTGTAGGCACTTAATTTGACGCTGTTCCAGTCTATTCAGAAGTAAATGAATACTAGCTGGGTGCTGGGGCAGCACTCACTCACTCACTCACTCACTCTCTCTCTCATTTTCTCCTCCTCTCTCTGTCACAATCTGGTTGTGCTCCTGGACCAAATGTAAGAGGGCCGAGAAGGTTTTTATATCTGCTCGCGACTTTAATTACCTAAACGTTTAGCGAAAGCATAGTACATACTACCGAGGTATACTCGCTCGCTGACTGTGCTACACACGCACGCGCGCGCGTACATTGGATTGGATTGCCTATACTCAGTCCCACCTAGCACTATCTGATGTGGAGGCTGTGATTACATTCTACCGCCTTGGGAAATTAACGACACGCTGTACCTTAAAAATTATTAGGCGAGGTGGCCTTTCAACCTCTCGGAGGTTATTAAAATAAAATACCAGTGTAGAATGGTCGATGGTATCGATTAACTTTCTCTCGTCAAAATTGAATGCCATGTGCCTTAAACAGGAACCATTATATACGTACACGTCAAAACATTGATTCCCCTCACAGAATGCTGATGTCCAATTGGTTGGCCACCTGAATGAATATAAACACAATGCACTTGGAGAAAAATGACAGAAATCCATGTGTTCGATATCTCATCATTGTGGTTAATTGATAAATCAGGAAAATGAATTGATGTGGTGAAGAATATGAAATTTTTTGGGGATGGAGTAGGTTGTTTGTTTCGGAGTCACTATATATAGAAGTATCATTAGCATGATGTTTTCTCGGCACCACGCAGCAGAAATTTGTTCAAACTAAGTAAGATTTTCCGCATTTGTTAGGATTGACCTTTAAATAGTTTCAAAATATCAGAGCTTTCTGATTGCTTTCGCGTAATCTAGAAGTATTATTTATTTGCTTTACTTTTAATGTAAATATATATTATTTAGCATCAGCAGTGGAATGGAATGACAAGAAGGGTAATTCGCTGACGCAGATCGTGCCTCCGCATTAAACTTCACTGAACTTGCATCATTATCTCACATATTTCTGAGACCTTCTAACTTTTATTTATTATGTCAAAACTTAAATTCTTTCGGTGTGGTTTACATACATACGCACGCATACACGTACATAACAATTTCTTGAAGAAAGAAAAAAAGAGACAAACTTGTGTGCACATACACGCAGAAGGAAACACACACAATAAAACATGGACTCATAAATAAGAGTGCTCGCCCATTATCTTCCTTGACTGGAACATATTTTCTGCTGAGGAACAACATTCAGTTTTATTACTTCCGATTCGTCACGAAGATTACAGCTCGAAATGTTGACCTTTATTTTGTAACTTCAGTACAGCGTAAAGTTAATGACCGTGTATTTTTTTATTTATGGTGTTTTTCGCTCCTGAGATCTTAAAGAAAAAAAAAAAGCCATTTGTATCTTTAAAAATCAAATCCTGCCCGCTAAAGCAATGATTCAGCAACAGCATGGTCTGCTCTTCTGGCAGCTGCACACATTATTTGTATTATATATATGTATATATATATATATATATATATATATATATATATATATATATATATATATATATACACACACACACATACACACACATATATATATATGCGTATATATATATATATATATATATATGTATGTAGATATGCACCACATACACACACATAGATGCACGCGCGCGCGCGCACACACACATACAAACGTATATGTACATGCACATACGTAATTTAGATATATTCAATGGATTTGGAAACAACTTCGTGTACATAAGAATACTCAGAAATACATACTGCACACATTCAAACACTAATATATAGTTTAAACATTAATATAAAGCATCTTGCAGCACATAGCGAGGTTAAAAGCAATCACTTCAGTGGGTGCTCTAGAAATTACGGTTTGAAATTGACGAAGGTTGTGTTTGTTAGGGATTCAGAGTTCAAATCGGTTCTTGAGAATGCTGAAAATTGTGACAGGAAGACGATTTTTGTTCTACTGATTTCATCTACATCTTGACGAGTGCGAAAGTCTTCAACACTCAGTCAGGAAGATACAACTAAGAATGGCAAAACATACCTTTACAGTGTCTGTTTTCTTTCTCTTGTTAGTAATATCATCTCCATTCTTATTTCCATTGTCCCTTTTCCTTCCGTCTTACACCATTTCACGTCACTTTTTCTCTATCTGTATCTATCTCTCTACTGATATTTCTTTTAATCTATCTTTTGCCTACTTTTATTTCTCTCTTGTTCACTCACTTCTCGTGCTCGGCAAATTGTCTTCTTTTCCTCATATTACTCCTTCATTTCTTATGATTTCTTCGCTACTCATCCTGACACACCTCAATAGACACACTTGATAACAAAGTTCTGTATGCATGATTGAATTCTGAGTAGTAACACACCTCCAAATTTGATCAATAAAAACCTTCCATAATATCTTTTCCTTAGAATTTATCCTACAACTCAATTACCATTCAACAGAGCTCTACTTATCCCAGAAAAATTACACTCGCAAGACATAATATAAAGGCAAAATGAATCAAAAGTACCAGAGTTCGACGGCGGCTAAGCAGGCTAAAAGTACGAAGTCACCTCCAACACTATTCTAGTTAAGGAATTGTATATACACACACACACACACACATATATATATATATATA
>NC_068982.1:169668251-169669452 GCF_001194135.2 Octopus bimaculoides
TATATATATATATATATATATATGCGTGTGTGTGTGTGTGTGTGTGTGTGTGTGTTTCTGTGTATGTGTGTGCGTGCGTATGTGTGTGCATGTGCGGGCGCGCGTAAACTATATTCATGTATGTACATATGTATAGGTTGTAACTGTCGAAGCTTTGAAACTTATGTCGTCTATGAACTTGAAGTCACAAAAAAGTTATAGGAAAGAAAAATTACGCCGGTTTATGTGTGAAGGCAAAAGAAAATATGCAAATTATCAGTCTTCTTTCCGACACTAAAATAAAGCCGACTAGCCATATATGGGTTCTGAAGACCATCAGCATACTGTACATTGAGGTGGAGCATCGTGGTGAAATCTACTCCATATGTAAATAGATCAAAGAGATGCAAGCTAAGTGTAATTGAAAGATCGCACATTCTTTTTTTGATCTAAGAATTCCGCGACATTACTTAATTCAAGATCCGAAAGTTTCAGCAAACGCAAGCACATGGACAAATTTCTTTTGGTGAACTGGACGACACCACCTTCTCCGGATTGAGCAGCTCTCCCACAAATATTGGCCTTATCAGCTAAATCAGTTATGATTTTGACGGGTAAAGAGAACGCAAATCTTGGTTTTCTGTTCATTCTTTCCTTTTTTTTTCTTTTCCTGTTTTTATTCAACCTTTGTTTACTCTTTCCAGCTTTTGCATCCAGCATCTCGTTTTTTTTCTCGTATTTTCCCATATACCAGCGTCCTATTTTGCAAATAAGACTAACCATGAGTATTTTAAGTTTGAAAGATGACTTAAAGATACAAGGTACAGTATATAATTTGCCGAATTATCGCGTTTCCATGGCATGAAATAATTAGTAGCAAATATTTGAATACAGTTTATATTTTGAAGATACACGTATACACACACATATATATATTCATTCATACATACATAATTACATACATGCACACACGCACACAAACGCACACGTACACACACGCACAGACACACACACACATATGCATGTGCATGCGCGCGTACATAAGAATGTATATGTTTTATAGATAAAGAGAAAGACGTAGAAAGAAATCCAGATATGTAAATACAGACACGCACACGCGCGCGCGCACGCATATGCGCTCGTAACGCACATTCGACGATTCGTATACATACTATTTACATTCAGTCATATACATAATACATGCACTCATATATATATATAT
>NC_068982.1:169669597-169670110 GCF_001194135.2 Octopus bimaculoides
TGTATATATATATATCTATATATATATATTTATATATATATATCTACATTATGTAATACTTTAATGGTGCTCCAGTTTTGAATAGGTCTTCTTTTGACATTTACTACAAATGTGTTTAGAACACACTTGTGCTTAGGTCAGCAACTTGTTTGATTGACAAATTGGCTTATAGAGCTGGGGTTACCTAGACATGAAGATAGTAATTCAAACACACATACACAGATGCAGACACACGAACACACACACACACACACACACAGAGAAAGACACACACACACACACACGCACGCACGCACGCACGCGCGCACACACACACACACACGCACGCACGTACGCACACACACACACACACACACGCACACACACACACAAAGGAACAAACAAACGCACTCAAACACGCCTATACATATATCTTGGTGTTTTGATAAACTGGAATATTTCCATATGGTCAAAAGTCCACGCATTTGATGTTAGTCAAGCGTACTTGTCAGTGATTCACAAGCGTATATATAT
>NC_068982.1:169670332-169680561 GCF_001194135.2 Octopus bimaculoides
TATATATATAAAAGAAATCTAACACATCCCTTGTGTCTGTCCTCTTGTTTGTTTTTTTAATATTTGATTATTCGATTTGACTATATATGTGTGTGTGCGCGCGCATGTATGAGTATATATGTATATATATATGTATATACGTATGTGTATATATATATATATGATATATATACATATATATATACATATATATACATGCACATACACACACACACACACACACACACACACACACACACACACACACACACACACACACACACACACACACACATATATATATATATATGTGAAGGTGCATGGTTCAGTGGTTAGAGCATCGAGCTTACGATCGTGAGGTTGTGAGTTCGAATCCCGGACCAGGCTGCGTGTTGTGTTCTTGAGCAAGACACTGTATTTCACGTTGCTAAAGTTTATCCAGCTGTAGAAATGAGTTGCGACGTCACAGGTGCCAAGATGTGTTGGCCTTTGCTTTTCCCTTGGACAACACCGGTGGCGTGGAGAGGGAAGGCCGGTATGCATGGGCGACTGCTGGTCTTCCATAAACAATCTTCCCCAGACTTGTGCCTGGGTTGTAGTAGTTTTATGTATTTACCACCTTATTCCTTTATAACATTTTGTATTTCTTTTGACTTGTGTATTTTAGCTAAATAGAAGTTGCTGGATTTCGACTCAAAATTGGTAATATAGTCCCTTTCACTGGGAGTTAGGGTGTTATAATGTTTTAAGACTAAATAAATGAGTTTCTTCCTGATGTGGTGGTCAATATTTGATGTCATTTCACGGTAGAACGTTGTATCCTTCAAATGATTTTCAGCTACATCCCGGTAATATTCCGTATCCATTATAACAATGTCACCCCATTACCTTTTTGTTTGATGACAATTGTGTTGTCATTTTTAAGACGTATAAGGACAGACGTTTCTAGTTTTGAAATGTTTGGTCTGACGTTGAAATTATGCCTCTGTGGAAATTTGGAGAGGATATCAATGGACTGATCTAGATGTGTATTTTGTCCTTGATCACGTGGACTTAATCTGGAAGACAATGAGGGAGCTCCTGCACGTTTAATCAACGTGTTTTAATTATCAGTAAAACCTCCTTAGATTATGTAGATGCAATATAATGAACTGCAATTGTGTGCAGAATAATGTTGCTGTTTCGTAATTTTGGGGCTGAGTAGAAAAAGTAAGTGGCGTGTATTGATATTGAAAGAAAGTATTCATGTGTGAATAACATACGACAATGGGTAAGATAAAGGCGGCTAACTGGCACAATTGTTAGCACGCCGCGCAAAATGCTTTACAGAATTTCTTCCATCTTCAAATTCTGAGTTCTAAATCCGCCGAGGTCGACTTTATCTTTAATCCTTTCGGGGTTGATAGAGGGACTACCAGTTGAGTACTGGGGCGATGTAATCGACTTACTTCCTCCCCTCAACTTACTGGCCTTGTACCAAAATTTGAAATCAATATATAATACAGATAAATCTTTGAAAAAAATACAATAGTGTTTTAACCTTCTAAATTATACGAAGCATATCATTATGGAGAAAACATTTGTGTAAGGAAATATCTAAAGTACTTGAAAGAGACTTTCCTTATGAAGTAATTAAAAATGTTTTAAATTGCAATACCATTGAAACTATGGATACAAAGGTAGGTAGCATACCGAAAGTAAATTTAAATAAAACAGAAAATAATACTAAAACAAATATTTTGACTGTAGTGAAGGAGATATCTTCTCAGAATGGTATTCAGAAGTATTAGATAAGATATCTATCTATCTATCTATCTATCTATCTATCTATCTATCTATCTATCTATCTACACACACACACACACACACACACACACACACACACACACACACACACACACACACACACACACACACATATATATGTATATAAATTGCAGACCAGTCTGACAAAAATACTGTTATTTTCTTTTTCGAAAAGTATAAACATAATTAAACTATAAATATTGAAATATACTGTTACATAAAAAGTATTGCCAATTCCCCAAATGTTATACGAATTAACTAAACCAATTAGTTCAAAATTTTTTAATTACAATGAATTACAAAAACAAAAGAGTAAATATAAAATAGTTATAAGAACCAATGAAACAGTGCCAAGAAAATAATTTAAAAATTAAAAAAAAATCAAAAATATAATGAAAATTCTTCCAGGAGATTTTAAAATATTGAAAATGAAAGTCTCATTAATTTATTTACGAAAAGGCCTAAGTTTCATGCAAAGAAAAAAAGTTTAAGATTGTTTATATAGACATTTAAAAAAATCAGAAAAATTTATTACAAAAAGAAATAATAAATTGAGAATCAACGAATAAAAAAAATCTCTGCATGGAAAAGCAAAATATTAGAATTAGTTTAGAAGCGTATAAATACAATTTTAAAAGAAAATAAAGCGTAAATCATAATTAAAATTTTTTTATTAAACAACTCAAATAAGCAGGATGAACTGAGTAGCAAAAAAGATTATAATAACGTCAACGTGTAAACAAAATATAACACAGCATTGGTATGTGAACTATTTTATATACAGAAACTAATGGAACAAGAATCAATGATAACAAAGGCATAGACGAAGACAAACAAGAATTAAACAAATATAAATAATCTGATACAATAGCATGCAGATTTAACATTATGATTTAAAAAAATAAATAAGGAATAGCTCCCTCTACACTGTATTTCCAGAATACATAAAATGAACTAAAAGCAGGATTTACAATTTCATCAACAAAACACGCTGGGAAACTTGTAATAATAATAACACGCATACTGAAATTGTAACTTAAATGTATCGAAGAGTACAGTAATAAAGGTAAATGTTTTCTGATGATAGTTGGCAATAGATTTATCAATATTATTAATATAATTATTAAGATATAAAATCCAGATGTCAAGAATAGAAATAAAATAGATAATTTTAACTTCACTATATTGTTATGCATTGTATTTTCTCAAAATGAATCCAATAATGTCTTATAAGAAATAATAGTGCTTTGCTTTCATAAAGGAAATAAAGTGAACTTTGCTACAAATAGATTAGCTGTATAATAGACTGACAAAAATAGATTCATAAAAATACGAAGCATAAATCAAGTTTTAGTGTCGTTAACATTCAACGAAGCAAGAATACAACAATATAACGGATATTTTGAATTATAAGTGTATATAATTTGTTCCCTTAAATTAGAATCCAATGGGTTTTAACAAGTTCCTCTATATGATAAACACATTTCCTTTCTAGAATGAAAATAAATGGATAAACAATAATACTTTGCGCAATTGAAATAAAATATAAACATAAATATAGATTTAGGCGTATCAATGATTTGATTGCTATATCTATTTAATTCCTGAAAATCATGTGACAAGATGATATGTCTCTTAAAAAGTTGGAAATATATAAAAAAATGGATATTGCAAATTAACAGCAAATGATTTAGACATATGTACAATCAATAAAAATATGATATTAAAATATAGAACAGAATCAATAAAGACCAATATTGAGGGAGATGAATATAACAAACATTGTAATAAAATAAGTCAAATATTATAGGCAACAATACGTATTAGAATATGAAATGAAAACTATCAAAATATATCAATAATATAGCGATGTTTAAATCATACGCAAACTCAAGGAGAAAGAAAAGTACTTCGAAAAGCAAAGTAGACAGGTATATAACAAGAAAAAAAAAAAGAATTATTTTCAATAAAATCGAAATTATTATAAAAAATTTTCGAATTATAATATATTTGATATCTTAAGACACAAACATGAAGCACAAGAAGTATAACAATAAATTTAAATGTATATTTTAAGTACAAAATTTGGTTACTATAAATAATAATTTGATTTGAAGATATTAAAATATTAAAAAGTGATAACATTCCTTTGAGGCAGAAATTAAAGACAAAAAACCCCAACAAATTGGTGCAAAACATTTTAGACATACAAAAAATAAAATATAATATAGAAAAAAATCACTCATAAAATAAAAAAGCAAATATTATCAAGATACTAGCAATATAACAAACAAATATACTGTATATCAATAAAACGTGAAAAATTTAGGTTAGTATATTAAAAAATTAGAAGTCAAAAATAAAAATAGATAAAGAAAAAACAATGAAAAATATCGAATAGAATAAAATTACACATGTTATCTGACAACCAAATAAATACCAGACAATCAATAATATTATACTGTTTGTCATGATAGTTGTTCGAATGTTACACTTTTAAATACATTAACTGTGGAGCGAAAAAGAAGACATGATTAAGACCTGTATCATAAGCGTTTCTAACATGAACACAAGTCCTGAAATTTTGTAGAGGGTAAGGTTTGTCGATTAAATCGACCCCAGTATTACACTTGTGACTTATTTTATCTTCCCTGGAGGTATGAAGTACAAAGCTGACCCCGATGGCATTTGAATTCATAACGCAAAGAGCAGTTACTCAATGCCGCTACATATTTTGAATTGACGCTCTTTTGATTTTGCCAAGCCACCACCTTGAAATCTTCAACTAACATAAGGAAACAAGATCGAGAGCTATATTTTATATCAGTTTATTTAAGGAACACAATCAAAGACATAATCGAAATGGTTAACATATTTTTTTCAGTAACTTTAGCTAAAGAATGAAATCAAAGTCACATTTGAAATCTTCAATGCAATAAAACAATAATACGATGATCTATAGATTTATATACTAATAGAGAAATTAGAGTATTCTTAATATGCGATATTTCCACGGATCCTGTTTGTAAACAAAACAGTAAAGAAATAATGATAAAAACAATCTACTTAAACTGCATAGATATGTCATATCTAAATATCTAAACTGCTCAGGTCAAGGAAACCTCTATGTGCTCACTTGAACTGCTAGAAACAGCAGCTAAATTTACATCAAATGTCTCACTGCCGTGTGCGTGTGTGTGCACACGCGCGCATGTGTGTATTACATAATGATACTGAAATGGAAACATAGTTAACATTAAAAAAGTAATATAAATGTTCTTTATTATGTTATTAGTGTAACAAATTACGAATGACACTAGTAAGATATTAAATTGATATATTATTTATTAATTGAATAAAAGAATCTGTCTTATAACTGAAAAAACATGAGATAGCGAGAGCTAGCAGAATTGTTAGAGTGCCGGAATAAATGCATCGTGGTATCTCCTCCAGCTCTTTACGTTCTGAGTTTAATTCTTGACAGTATCGTCTTTGTCTTTTATCTTTCAGGATCGTTAAAGTACCAGTCAAGTACTGAGATCAATCATATAATCTAATCCCCCTTCTTCAAAATTGCTAACCTAACGTCAGTTAAAAAAAAAAAAACTACTAGTAACATTGATTACTGACAGACTCATGATCACACATTTCACCATTGTGTATAATCAGTAAATATAAAATTCATTCATTGACTGGTATTTCTAATATAAACATCGGAATGATTAGAGTAAAAATTGGACACGGAAACATTTGAACGAAGAACGTAACTGGAGCTAACGAAACTTCATAAGTTATTTTCCGTCGTTCGGCGATAGCTTAAGCTGGATATAATACGCTGAAATCCTAACAATATGAGAAGGATTTGCGAAGACCTGATCTAAATAATAACGTTAGTCTAAAGTATATTTTAAGGGAGGAGAAGACGCTATTTAATTGACTGCTGAGCTTGGTGGTTACCTTTATCTTTTTTTTTATCAATTCTTAAACAATTGTCAACCAAAGTCCACGATTGTATTTAAGTATTTAATTAAGTGGGGTAGGGAGGGAAGGACGAAGTAAACGGTTCAACGCAGGAATGTAGTTGGTGGGGTCAAACCCATTCCGCGTCCATTCATTCTTTCATTTTCATTCGCAGTTATAATGTTTTTTATTCACTATATGTAATCTCATCCGACAAGTATCCGACCCTTATTTGTCCCGTGTATTGTCCCCTCTTTGTTTAATCCTTGTGGTTTTAATAAGATCATCGTGCTAGTTCCACAGTTCGTGTGTTAGTAGTTCAAAGCTGGAGTTCAACGTTTACAGTTCAAGTTAGCGTGTTGTATTGCTGATTCTTAAAAGATTGTTGTTACATTTCGTGTGGTTACAACCGTTTGTTTCGATTATATTGTTATTACACTGTTGCAGTGTATTCGTTTATCCATAAGGATATAACAAATGCTCACACACATACACACTTACGTCTCCCTCCCGTGCTCTCTCTGTGCCTGTCTCTTTGTGTGTGTGTGTGTGTGTGTGAGTGTGTGTGTGTGTGTGAGTCTCTCTCTCTCTCTCTCTCTGTACCTTATATCGCTTAGTTCTTGGTATTGAGACGCAGGTATAGCAGTAAGCGTAGTTTTCCATTTGTTAATTTCATAAGTTTCTGCTCAATCCTGATGCCATGATATGAATAGAAACTTTGACTCATAACTAACTAAATCATATATGCATTTCAATTTATATGTAACCTAATTTTACATTGTTGAAATATTAGGTTTAAAATTTTACTCAAGGCCAGTAATATCAGGGAAGGGTGTAATTCGATTTCATCGACCGCACCAGTATTCAACTGGAACTTATTTTATCGACCCCGAAAGAATGAAAGGCAAAATCTACCTCGGCGGAATAACTGCTGAAATATTAGCAGCTCACCTACATGGTAGGGAAATAGAATCTTCAGCATATTTGAAGTATAAACACTACATTAAGTTTCATTGCACTCTGAGGCTCTAAGATGTTCTTAAATATAAAACTGCACTTCACTATAATAAATTTCTTAATAACACATCATTATTTACGAAGTTTTTATGATTGTGTAAGAGTAAGGCATAGATCTTACACGTATATAAAAATTGCAGAATAAGCAAAATAAAAGTTTCGTCTTGGTATCGAAACCTCATATTGCATTATCGGTTGTTGACAACGGTATGTGACAAACAAGTATTGTAATACTTACTATAATAGATATTATAATTATGTAGAACAGAAACATTTGCTGAGCTTGGATGTGTTTATTCAGGGCAATGTTCTATTGCTGTTGTCATAACGTGTCCTTGATAGCGAAGCTGAAATAATTATTGACAGGGAAAAAACAGCCAGGGGAGAGAAAGGCATAAACAGCGAAACACCCACCCCACACACTTGTAGAAATACGCACGGAGAAAGAGAAAGAGAAAGAGAAAGAAAGAGAAAGAGAAAAAGAGGAAGAAAGAGATGGGAATTGAGACCTGATGGATGTCAATGGAAAGTGGAAAGAGATGATGGGTATCAGGATAAATTGACATAAAGAGAATAATTGCAATACACACACACATACACACACACACGCAGGACACACAGAGAGGGAAAGAAGGGGAGAGAAAGAGAGAAAAAAGATGAAAAGTGAAAGAGAGAGAAAGAAGAGTGAGTTAGAGAAGTAATGAGTTGGAAAGAGAGCGGGAAAAGAAGAGTGATATAGAATGGTTAGAAAAAAGATGAAGAAATTAAAGAGGTATAATGAGAGCAGATGGGCGGAAAGACAGACCGACAGACAGAATGACAGACCGACAGACAGACAGAGCGACAGACAGATGGATAGTTAGATAAAGAGACAGACAGACAAATACATAGATCGGTAGATAGACAAATAGACGGAGACAGAGAAAATGGTAAATGTAGGCTTGCGATAATGGAGAAATGCTAAATCGAATAAGGATAAAGAAGCAGAGAGTAAGGGGAACAAGAGATGGAGAAGAAAGCGGCTGGAGAGAGAGAGAGAGAGAGAGAGAGGGGTGAGGGGGGGAGAGATATGAATTATATCATGTAAAAAGGAGAGACAAAAGGATCAAAAAGAGGGAGACAGATGAACAGACAGACAGACAGACAAACAGACACACACAAATAAAAACATACATAAAGTTACCTAGATAGATAAACAGATAGAGATAGAGATTGATAGAGAGAGAGAGAGAGAGAGAGAGAGAGAGAGAGAGAGAGAGAGAGAGAGAGAGAGAGAGAGGAAGACACTATCTGTGTTTTACATGTATATATGTACGTGTGTGTATGAATATGACTGAAGGATTGAAGCACCATTTATGGATAGTGAATAATTATAGTTTACATTGCTATGATGAAGATATAGTTGGAAACAACAGGAATTAGAGAGAGTGGGAGAGAGAGAGAAACTTTGAGGATGAGAGACTTGGAAGGAGAGAGAGAAACTTGGAGGGTGAGAGACTTGGAAGGAGAGAGAGAAACTTGGAGGGTGAGAGACTTGGAAGGAGAGAAAAGGAGAGCCTTAGAGAGAGTGTCCGAGATATGATATTGTATGCCATTTTGAAAAGAGAGTTGGTGGTTGAGGTGGAGTTAAGGGGAGATAACTGGAGAAAGAAGGCGGGGAAGAGGGGCGAGAGTAAGATGGATTAGCAGAACACTAGAAGAAGAAAGAAAGAGAAAGTTTGGGTAAAGTAAGAAGTGAGAGGGTGGGGCCAATGTCATTAAGACGGAGACGAAATAAAAGTGTGTTACGGAATTGAACATCTAAGCAGTGTAAACACGCATTATTCTAGTTGCATGCTTGAGTGTATGTATATACGCACGCACATAAACATACATGTGTGCATACGTTGTTTTTTCGTTCATAGCCCCTGTGTGTGCATATATATATATATATATATATATATATATATAAACATTTACCAATTTATATATATACGTGTGCTTATCAATGAATGTATACTTATAGGCGTCGTTGTGTAGTACCACATGGTTTCGTGTTCAGTTCCATTGCGCGGCACCTTGGGCACATTTTCCAACTATAGACCCAGGCCCACGAAGGCCTTCTGAGTGAATATGCATAGTAATATATTTCTACAACAGCCTTGGGTGCCTTTGAAGTATTCCATTTTGTTGTGAGCATATGGTTCGTGGTCCAGATGCTTAAAATATATAAGCTTTATCTATCTATCTATCTATCTATCTATCTATCTATCTATCTATCTATCTATCTATCTGTCTATCTATCTATCTATATTAGGTTGGCAACTAAGTTCCCACGGTTTTTAAAAATTTTAATCTTTTAAAAAGTTTAATAAAAAATAACAACTAATTAATCAATAATGTATTCACCCTTGTTGTTTACAACTTCTTCCCAACGTTCAACAAGATTTTCAATACATTGTTGGTAGAAATCACCCGATTTCGACTCGAAAAATTTATCCAACCAAGCTCTCAATTCTGCATCCGTTGGTGCCAAATCAGGAGAGTACGGCGGGTGTGGCAGCACTTCCTAGCCATGCGTTTGAATGGCTTCCTTGGTCATATTGGCGATATGAGGGCGGGTGTTGTGAAGCAGAATATCTCCATGCTGCCGATTAGGTCTTTTCTCGTGAATAACCGTGTTGAGTCGTTCCATCTGTTGAACATAGAGTTCCGCGTTGACTGTTTGGTTCCGTTCAAGCAATTCGTAATGGATGAACCCTTCCCAGTCCCACCGTACACACAACATCGTTTTACGTGGATGAAAATCTTGTTTCACGTGCGGTGTTGCTTGTTTACCGGGGCTAAGCCATTCCTTACGCTGCTTCATTTTTCGTCTGCAGTAACGATTCGGTAAAGAAATCGTTGCTTGTGTCTATTAGTTGAGCGGTGATGAGCAAGGAAACCAGCGGAGATTGTGGCTCGTTGACTGTTGTTGTTGTCACTTAAACGATGCGGAACCCATGCTCCATACTTCTGAACCTTTCCCATCGAGTGAAGATGCTTCTCTATAGCAGTGTTGGAGCATTCCATTTTCTCTGCCAGTTCTCTTCTCGTTTGACAAGAATTTTTGTGTAAAAGTTGGGTTAATCGTTCTTCATCGAACTCAACTGGACGGCCAGAACGAGGTGCGTCTTTGAGGTCAAAATTTCCATTTTTGAACTTGGCATACCAACCACGAGCGGTTTATTCAGCTATGGCACCCTCTCCATACAGAACACAAATGTCACGAACAACTTTTGCGGCCTTAGAACCTTGATTAAAAGGAAAAAGAAGGAGGTGTCAAAAATGCTCGTTTTTCTTAACTTGATATTCTGTTTTCATGATCTGAAAATAAAAACAAAAATTAACTAAAATTAACTAGGAAAAAACAAAACAAAACGAAATCGATTCTAAAATGATTCAAAAATAGAATTCTCGGAAAAATAGATTCCAAAATTTAAAAACGC
>NC_068982.1:169680811-169683413 GCF_001194135.2 Octopus bimaculoides
TGCAATTGTTTTCAAATAAATCTATTTATATATATACAAAACTAGTTTCAACAATACATTTTGTTTATCACTGGTAAAAATTTAGAATAATGAATTAGAAAAACATGTTTAAAATTTTAGGTGTTGACAAGTTTAAATGTTCATAACGGACAAATTTAGAATTATGAATTAGAAAATTATGTTTAAAAGTTTCAATGTCAGAATTTTGAATGTTCATAACAATCAATAATATAAAAACTGTTTAAAGGTACGAATTTCAATAGTGTTAGTAGTGGTCGACAAGAAATAAATATCATCAAAGTTTCAGTCATACTGAGTTAAGAGGGAGAAAAAGAAGGGTGAAATGAAGATAGTAAAAAAAGGGGTTTGGTTTGCAGTTTCTGTGATTCTCTTTCCGTCATGAGCAGGAACTTTCGCTTGTAACAGTGGTTTTTGGAATCCGGTGTTTTTATAATTTTTTTTCCGCAAACGGATTTGATTTTTGATTCGTTAAAGTACTGGTGACGTCTTGTTTTTTCTGGTGGTCAAGTTTGTCGTTCTACCTGGTTGGCTTTCTTGTGGAGAACGGTCATCAGCCGTTACAGTTGGTTGATTCTCTTAAAGGGTCATTTTCGTTGAGTAAAAGTTCTTAAACAAGATAGTGACTTTATTTTCCTTTAGTGATTAACTGTCACCGAAATTTTGTCAGCATTTCAAAAGAGTTTCCTGAATGTTACCAACAAATTTCAGAAAAAATATCCTCGTTTCAAACAAATATTTCCTTAACCGCCTATTGTAGCCTTTAGACGCAATAAAAATTTGAGAGTTATTAGCCACTACCTCCAATCCTAAAAAAAAACAAAACAACCATTGAAGTTCTGAACGCTGTATCTCAAAATATGGCCGCAAGTGAGATAAACCCTCTTCATTGTGCAACAACAGGAGTCAAGTCAATTTCATCACAAATCATGACAGAATTGTTATGATTTATACAGAAGGTGGGACGTTTAAAGATTCTCATTCTGTGTACGCAGCGGAATGCACCAAACACAACTTGATTTATGTTGATTATACAACAGAACAGTTAAATAAAAGATTGAGTGGGCATAGATATGATGTCAGGCATAATAGCAGTAGTTCGACAGAACTTTCCGAACATTTTACATCAAACGGCTGTAATTTTGAGGAACATCTGAAAGTGGACTTTCTCGGTAATTACTGGCTTTCAGTCCTCGAAATGCATAATTTGTGAATTGTTAACGTAACACCCTGGAAAAATGAATAAAATGACAGGTGAGTTTCATCCCATTTACACACAACTATTTGACTAAGTATTCCCTTTCCTGCTATTTTTTTTCTTTCTCCTTGTTACCAGTTATGAAAAAGTAAAAACTGACGATGTCCTTTTATCTAAAAAGAAAGGTAGGATTTATTCGTCCATATTTTGAATTTCTGTGTTTCTGCAGGTTTGTTTTTTAATTTTAGACTTTGAAATCGAAGAAGACAGACAATCTATCGAAATATTATTCAATCCGTTCAATAAACAGACATTCTCTATTACAAATCGCATTGCGCACTTCTTATTGTTCATCATCATGATCATGATGATGATGATGATGATGATGATGATCATCATCATCATCGTTATTGGGAAATATATTTTATTAAAAAACAATTTTCCAAATATTTATATTACAAAGAGGTCCACTTAATGTTTGGTACATTACTTGAGGAATTATTCCATCGGCTTTCTTTGCAGGAAATGTGTTGTAAACTTTATTATGTCCATAGCTTATCGAATAACCTATTCATGAATATTTAAAATTTTAACGAATATATCAAAATTAAAAGATTTACCCTTCATGATCCGTTCCCTTGGCTAGAAACCGCTTATGCAGACTGTATATGTTATTCACTTGCCAAGCAAATATACACATATAGATCGCAGAAAGGTATTTATTTACTCATGTTTATGTGTCTGCGTACCATGGAGAATAATATAGGGCATTAATGATTGTACTACGACTGAATTGCTTGAGACTTTTACTACGTATCAAAAGGCCTTGTCATAGACTCATGTACCAACACATACGCTTATATATAAAAACATACAAACGAACAGATGCACATATTTACATCTCTCTCTCTCTCTCTCTCTCCCCACACACACGTATGTGCCTGTATGTGTATAAACAGTTACGTGTCCCCATATACCTATATTCTTGGCACGCAAACACACTAATATTACATAAATGCATACGATATTTTCTGCTTAATGTGTTCTTAAACATGCATGCCGATCATGATAAGTGTAAATTATCTACAGTTTGGTATTATTATACGGCGTTTCATTGTGCGTGTCTGATCGCACCACTACACATCGATAAGTTTATGGGTTGTTTATAGGTAAAAAAAGAACAAAAAAAAAAAACAAAAGACAAAAAACAAAACAAAAAAAACTTTCAACCTACAAATTTCAAATATGTACTTTTATTCTATTTCAAGTTTGTAACATAAAAGTAATTCTCTCCGCTTTTGCCTCCCTCGTTCGCACGCCTTCAAACATTCATTTTCTTGATTTATTCTTACTTCTCTAACAATATCATATATATATATATATATA
>NC_068982.1:169683774-169684317 GCF_001194135.2 Octopus bimaculoides
GTACACACACACAAACTTACACACGTATATATGTTGCCTGTCAAGTTATGGAATATAATTTTTTCTATTATGTGAGTTTGTAGGTGAATTTTTAAAGTAAGAATTTAAACAACGAAATAGAATGGAAAATAAAAAGACTAAAACATATGGGAGACTTAAACTCACGAAGAATACCAAAGCGATCGTCTGCAAAAGGAAAGAAAATATAATTCATATCTAGTCAATAATTACTCTAACTTTATTGACAATATAAAGAGAAAAACAAAAAACAAAGTAAACTAGAGAAAATAAAAACTTCCTTCATTTCAAAGAAGTGTGAGAACTAGTAAATAATACAGAAAGGTAGCGGGCGTGAATTTAGAGAGATATATTACACTGCAATCTTTACATACACACATACGTACGTAAATACATACATACATACATACATACATACATATATATACATACATATAAATATATATACGCACACACACAAATATTTATATATATATACATATATGTATGATTACGCGGATATATATATATATATATATATATATA
>NC_068982.1:169685541-169686287 GCF_001194135.2 Octopus bimaculoides
ATATATACATATATATATGCATATGAATGTATGTATTTTATAGCGATGCGAACAGGAATGAGAGGGAAAAGTGTACTCAAAACTATATCAGAGTTCTATATATATTATATTGTGTTTGAGGCTGAATCCTGACAAACGACCGCAATGAATATTTCTGTAACACGTAACTCGGAGTACTGTTCTCTGAAGTTTTAGGTCACTTTGATTATATAGTTACGCACAAAAATGAACATATACTCTCACTGACACGATGGCAGTCCTTACTCCGAGAAAGACATTCTGAAATTTCTTGCCGAACAAGTTGCGTAAACGATTTGTCTATAGTGATCAAATATTTATGCTGAACTTTAGCTCACTTCATCCATCAAGTCGACGTTGCCTGAACAGGTGGTGCACGGTGTACCACTCGTCAGGTCCCGTAGTTATCACAGAGCGACGTGAGATAATGTCATTTGCTCAAGAACACAACGCACCACACTGTCCAGGAACTTAAACCTTGATCATTCGATCGTGAGTACGTTACCGTAGCCAATAGGCCATAAAGCCTCGCTCACTGAAACATACGCTATATAAGTAAGTGTATATATATATAAACATATATGTAGGCACATGGCCTAGTGATTAGGTTTTGCGGGTCACGATTATAAAGTCATAAGTCTGATTCCTGGAGTAGACGTGAATTTTGTGTACTTGGGTAAGGTACTTCACTTCACATTGTTCCAATTATAATATATATATATATATAT
>NC_068982.1:169688067-169688650 GCF_001194135.2 Octopus bimaculoides
ATACCTCCTCAACTTTTGTTCATGTATATATATACGCACATATATATACATAGACACACCCACATACATACACACCCACAGAGATATGTATATATACATAAGGCGGCGAGCTGGCGGAAACGTTAGCACGCCGGGTGAAATGCTTAGCGGCATTTCGTCTGCCGTTACGTTCTGAGTTCAAATTCCGCCGTGGTCGACTTACCTTTCATCCTTTCGGAGTCGATAAATTAAGTACCAGTTACACACTGGGGTCGATGTAATCGACTTAATCCCCCTGTCTTTCCTTGTTTGTCCCCTCTATGTTTAGCCCCTTGTGGGCAATAAAGAAATAAGAGGTATGTATATATATACTGAGAGAGAGGATGAGGGAAGGGTGAACATTGAGTAGACGAGTTAAAGATGGACTCTTATGTATATTCAATATAATCTCATATTTAAATGGATACATCAATATACAAACGCGTACATACATATCCATGGATCTTTGCATCCATCCATATATATGCATGCTCAAAACCATATGCAGATATATATATATATATGCAAGCAAATAATATATATATATATATATATATATATATAT
>NC_068982.1:169688822-169691536 GCF_001194135.2 Octopus bimaculoides
ACTCACACGCACACACGAACACACCCACACACCCACATACATACATATAAGTATGTATTCATATATCTATAAACCTATATTTAGATACACTTACACACATATATATACAGTGTATAGGTATATATATATATATATATATATATATATATCAGGTTTCGTGTGTCACATAGCTAGCTAGAGGCGATGGCTTCTTGGAGCTAATTCACGGCAGCTTTCGTCCTAATTTTGGGACTGCCATGTTGGCTTGGCGATAACTATTAATATATATATATATATATATATATATATATATATATTAACATACATACGCATACATTTATATCTTTATATATATATATATATATACAGCTATGCTTTAGCGTATATATAAGAAAAGATTGTTAAAACTCGTGGAAAGAAACTATATTCAATGCTATGTCAATCTACATTAATACAGTAGCACGCATATACACATAGAAATATTTTACTTGCAAATGCAAGTATGTGCATACGCATACGTATTCATTCTTGTCTTATCTACACAAATATTTCTCTGTTCAACTCTCACCTGCTACTTATTTAATTGAAAGAGAAAAAAGTATACGAAAACAAGAAATGCAAAAGAAAGATGAAAGAAATAATACAAAGAAACTAAAGTCAGAATGAGAAAACAGAAAATGCAAAGAAACAACCGAACAATAACAAAAACGATCTTATTTCATATTGAGCTATCAGCATGAAGTGAATTGGTATGATGTCGGTTAGGGGGTGAATACGCAGTGGCTTATAAATAGAAATAGACATATACGCACACATAACATAATGGGAGCATGAGTGTCAGAGAGGGAGTGAGAGAGAGCGAGCGAGAGAAGAAAGAGAGAGAGAGAGAGAGAGAGAGAGAGAGAAAGAGAGAGAGAGAGAGAATACAGAAGAAAAGAAAGAGAGAAAGAGAGAGAATTATTAACATTCAATCATAATAATGTACACACATACACCCACACAACACATATCTATTCATGTATGCATGCATACATACATTCATAAATACATACATACATTTCGATTTTGTTTACACACACACACACACACACACACACACACACACGCACATACATACACACACACACATATACATATACACACACGCACAGGTATAAGAAATTGAAGTGACAAAGGATTAAACAATTATCTTATGAATTTCATAGCTTATAGCTGTTTCTGCTATGAGATGCAGTGGACTTATAGTTAGGTGCCTGCGTATCACCTTAGAGCGTCATCGGAGCTTCAAATATAGGGTATAATTTATTCAGGAAAACATTTACATTTATGTATGTACACTGAAATATATTATCAATGATAAAACAAACACATATGCGGGGAATGAAATTCAGGAGCTACTCCTATATGAAGCTACCTACTTGCCTGCCTCTCTGCCTGCCTACGTACGTACATTAGTCAACAACCCCTGATACCATGATTATATAATGGAAAGAACTTGTTACTTAGTTGCATCTGTATAGCTAACTTTGCATCACATATGCCAAACATTAAAACCAAAGAGCTATCCTACACTAATAACCCCAACCCTCATCTCTCATGAAACTTCATTAAGCCTATTGTCTGTTTGAGATTTTATACATTGCAATGCGCTCAAATCGTAGAACGGTATAACTACAAACACCTTCAAATACAGATTCTATTAACAAGTGCATTCATTCAGATGGATGAACGGATAACACCTTTTCTTAGTACACATCCTTGCTAAAAGACACTACTATAATATTAGTTGAACACTACTATAATACCACTACTATAATATCAATTGGACGGCTATCAATCGCAATGAAGTATACTATCAGAATGACAAATTACATTTTGTGTAATTCGTGCCACGTAGAATCATGTCACTCCGAAATTAAAATTTAACCCGATTCCATTTTATTTGTAGAGGTGCAAATATCTACTGAAAAACAATGAAACAGATGGCAATGACATCATGTGTTCACTCATATATCTTGAAATCTCTCCGCCCCACGTACAACTAACTTCCTTTTCTCTGTAGTACATATTTTAACACCAACTTCCTGTATCTTATATTCCGTGCTGTTTCTTATAATATCCACAGCTAGCAACTTACATTTTGCCTTATATTTTTCAGTCTGAAAGCTTTGCTAGAAATGTACTTATCTACAATGTTCATATGTCCTTAGATTCTCAGACTTCTCGTTCTCATGATTCCACCTATCTCTTAAAGCGTTGTTTTGCAATAATAACACATTTATTTTAGAAACTTTATATTTCAACATTTTATAGCACTTGTAAATATTTTCTATTTTCTATCTAGCTTTTATAATTGCTGAATGATAATAATTTTTTATGTTTAATTAAGCTCAATCGTCAACCAATTCATAAAGTATTCTTACATAAATATTTTCTTTCATTACTTTTGCTTACTTACTGTCTCTATAAATCTTATTTATAAATTGTCATGTATTTTTCAAATTTTTTACTCAGAAATGAGGATCTCAAGTGGTTTTCTTTTCATGCATACATGTATAACTATACAATGCATATACGTGTAACTATACAACTGATTACGCAAAACACAAAAGTTAAACTCTTGCTCACGTACACGTACAGATATGTATATATGTATATACGTATGTATGTATATATGTATACACGCAGTTACATATATATATACATACATACATACATACATATATATATATATA
>NC_068982.1:169692932-169694748 GCF_001194135.2 Octopus bimaculoides
ATATATATATATATATATATATATATATATACACACGCGCGCTGAAAAGCTCCTACATTCTCACGCACATAAACGTGTGTGTTTGTATGTGCATATGTACATTTGACCGTGTACATGAAAGTATGAGTTTGCACGTAAGTGGTGGACGCAGTTACTTGCTTTGCATTGCTTAAGAAGATGCCGTTATAAAATCTGGTAAAGATGCAGTCATCAGCGAAAATTTCCCAAGACAGTCCGTGATGATATTAGAATTAAATCGACAGTCAACTAGATGACTGATAATTTAATCTCGGATTTATTTTATCATAATCAATACTTCACATGATTCAGCTGGAATATTATCAGCTTGAAATCAATCGAAGAACAACAGTAATAACAATTACAACGGGAATAAAAATATCACCAATAACTATAATTTCATTAATCCAGCTGCAGTAACAACATAATTGTAAATGATTATGATGATACGAAACTATTTACTTTCCACAAGGGAAACATAGATACAAACATTACGATACAATACTGCAAGCAATAAATCATTTTTAACGGTGGAACTCGAAGTAGATGGAGCTATAAAATTAGTGTGTAGAATATTGCGTTGGATAAAAGTCGAAGACTAACTATGGGACTCGAAACCACACCTTCTATAAATATGACAGTTGTTCTACAATTATAACAAAGTAATCCCTTGAATTTCTCTATCCCTTCATGCTGTTGAGAATAAAGCTTCTAAAAATGTTTGGAGAAATTCGGAGGATTGCTTTGGTATAACGGTAGGACGTCGGTCATGTTTATGGAAGATGTAGGATCGAGTTCCACGAGCAGCCTTCAACTTTTCCCAGCCAATGGTGTTTTAACCCAACAGTTTACACGCCACAGTTTATAGCTTTGTCTACTTAAAATTCCCCAGTAATAAAACGAATTATTTCAAGTTCTCTCGAAGTTTTTAATTTCAAATGACGTAAACTATTTTCTTCTCTTTTCAATACTTTTCCTCAGAAGCAGTATTGCTATCATTTGATCGGATAAGAATCACTGTTTTAAAAGTATATACTTTTATGAGTGTGAGTATAGTAAAAAATTTGTTCACATAGTATTACTGGTACTTGATTTTGTGACAAGCTGAAGTAGAAGAAAAATCAATATCGTTAGATTTCAATTAAAAAACCAGAAAACCTTGTAGTTTTTTAACGAAACCATTTATTCGCAATTGTACTGTTTCCGTGTATTTATTTGTCTAAAAATATAAATATTACTAAAAATATGAATATTACTTCGTAACCATGTGGTTCCGGATTCTGACTCATTATGTGACACTTTGGGCGAGTGTCTTCTACTATAGCCACAGGACGACCACCAGTACGTTGTGAATGACTTAGGTTGACAGAAACTGTGTGAAAGAGAGAATACGTCCAAGGTCATAACAAGGCAGCAGTATAGTTCCATTGGAAAGCCTTCGAGGAATGGTATGAACATCAACTGCAAACAGTTATGGAAAATAAGACTGCCACCACATTATGGGATATGCCCCTTCACAGAAATCAGGAAATAATAACAAACCTTCCGGACATCATTATCAAGGATTAAATGAAAAGAAACGCATCATAATAGACTTGGCAATACCATCGGAGAGAAATACATCCACAAAAATAAAGGAAAAATTATCTTGGGGACAGAAATAAGCCGGTGTGGGCAATGGACACTGAAGTAATGCCTATCGCTTTTAGTGCTCTCAGGTTTATGAAAAAGCGACCGAACGAATTTGTTAACAAACTACCTGTTTGTTGAGCAAACCAAGACAGCAGCAATATATATA
>NC_068982.1:169698118-169704641 GCF_001194135.2 Octopus bimaculoides
TATATATATATATATATATATATATATATATATATATATATGTATATATATATTAATCCCTCGCCATATCGCGGTTCACCTATCGCTAATTCTGGCTAATATATATAAATCTATATCGCAGACTTCTCAGTATATCCGGGTTTCTGCGGCCGATAGGTATTTATATTTTTTTAGGTTTTAATTTTTTGCATGGGAGATATTGGAACGTAACCCCCGCAGCAGAGGGATTACTGCATATTCAAAAAGATTGTATTAATTGACATCATCGGAGATATTTCCTGTGTTTGCTGTTTTAGATTTCCAAACACCGAAAATGGAAGTTTTTATCTTCTAATTGTACGGGTAATCTCAGTTATTCGAAATTGAACTGTACTGCATATGTATTGTAAATTCAGAACGATGCATCCATCCGATATAAATTTTGTTATCCGTATATTTGAAGCACCCACTTACATAGTAAGCGTGTCGCCTTATTGAGATACTGGATTAAACAACAATTTTATTATAACACTTCGGTTAGTCGGTAATGATATCATTATACCGTCGTTCTTTGAATATTGAGATAATTATGTCGAGATTATTATCTCAGCGTTCATACAACAAACTGATGGATTAATATCATTACCCGATGATGATTAAAGATAGTGAAACTAACAGTTGTAAGGTTTTGGCGTTAAATCCTGCATTTGTATAAACTTAATCTTCAGTTTTGGATTTTTCATGCAGACATACACAGACATACATCGATTTTGCTTGCTTTCTGGTATCAAATCATAAAATTGCTCATCACAAACGCAAAAAGTGATTTGAGTTCGCTAGACGTTTGTTCAAACAAGTATTGCTTGGACGGTTAGATTATTGATCTCCCGATTGTAAAGTGAGATCGATCTGCATGTTTCGTTCTTGGATAAAGCATTTCTTTTATATAGACGCAGTAGTATCGTTCGTGTGTATATTCAGCCAAGAGACTGAGTGAACGGAACATTTTCTTTAGACACTTTTTACGGTTTATTTTATCAAAAAATAGCAGCGCATATACATATAAAGATAATCTATATATACACGAGAAATAGTTCTTATCTTATATAGAGTGACTATATATTTTCGTTATAGTTGAGAAGCTGGTTATAATAAAATAACACCCACCCCACAAATGTATACATATATGCAAGCGTGCCTGCATGCATACATACATACATGCATGTATATGTGTTGTTGGTAAATGTTTTTGTATATGAGTTTTTGTTTTGTGCATTAAATTGCCAGTTATGATTGTCAACGAGTCCCGTAGAAGAGATGCAAGTCACGAGTTCGCTGTGTTCATGCAGTCCAGTTTTGTTTCCACATTGTTTAATTAATTTTCCCGCCATTGTGAACTAGTGAAATGATGATTTTGATAAAATTCATCATGGTAAACACTCACACACACATACACATAAAGTATATACGTGCATATACATAAATTCTATCTATCTATCTATCTATCTATCTATTTACTTTTTTTTAAAAAAGCCCGAGGTGACCGTGGTCTTTTCCGTAGGCTTTTCTCTCCACGGATAAACCTAATCTGTTCCCCGTTTTTTTTTACATTGACTGTGATACACGATCCCTATTGATCGGCTTTCCTCCCTCCCCCTTTTTTTTTCACGATCCCTTTTGATCGAAACACCCCCTTTTTTTCTTCCCCAAAGAAAAGCTCTACATTGTATTTTGTCCATCTTCTGTATTGAGCCCTGTGTGGCCATAATAAAAAGATATCTATCTATCTATCTATCTATCTATCTATCTATCTGTCTGTCTGTCTGTCTGTCTGTCTATCTATCTATCTATCTATCTATCTATCTATCTATAGATATATAATGCAAATAAGTAACAAGGATGTCCAGGTATCATTAAGGCCGTTTCAAGCGGTTCCATTTAATCGATCAATGAAAACATTACACCAATTTGAAATAAACCGCTCTCCTCGGAAGCAGACGACCATATAGATTCCCAACATAAAGGATAAACCATTATTTTTTAGCAAAATTTCATCAGTACAGTTGTTCCAATTTGCTATTTTTGTAGCAGAATGAATTTAGGGAAAAATGTATACCTAAAGCCTTCTACAATTTAGGGTGGTAGAGGAAAATAATGGGGTTCAAAAAAGAGGAATGGTGGTATAGCTACATTTATATTTATCTTTATCAGATTCATATGACTTAATGCAGCCTGTTGTCTACAACACCTTAGAATTAAATCCATTGGGAACTGAGAGTTAAGCTCTTGTTGGTGGTGATAAATTAATTAATGACAGGTACTCCCCCTGGCCCCTATTTTACTGAGACCATATATCCAGCCTTATTTTCATAAAAGGAAATATCTCAGAGTTGCTTGTAAGATAATGACAGGTAGAGAAGAGGTGATGACCAGAAGGAGGAAGGACAGGAGTAGCTAAATATATTTTGATTATCAAATAAAAGAGGCATAGATTGGGAAACAAAAAAGGTCACAATGAGTTCCAAATGTTGGAATTGAATATGAGGGTAATAAGGTGTATCCTGACTTAGCAAAAATTTATGTATTGTAATAAAATTTAGAGATGGAATTTAGAACCATGCAAGAGAAAAAGGATAGATAAATCAACCTAAACCTTAAAAGTGGGATACTTTAATATATAAGAGAAAGCACGTAAGGCCATTCCATAGCATATTATTAAGGTGGTCACACTAAAACTATTCAAGAGTGAACTTCTATACTCAAGTTAAGATATCATCTGAGTAGGAGTACATTTGAATCAAAACCAGAGATTAAATGCTAACAAAAAAAAAAAAAAATGAATATTTCTATATCAGGTAAACTTATTTAAAAGCCTTGAAAAAATGTTTTTAGATAAAAATTACCAACGTTATGAAAAAAAAAAACATGAAATAATATAAGAGAATATAAAAATCTAAGAAGGTATACGAAGGTAGAAGGTATAAAAATGCCACATATATATAAAAGTTACTTATAGAATTTATGAAATATATATTGTACAATTATAAATATAAATGTAAACACCATATTGAATTATATTATACCACGAGTTTTATGAAGGGAAGTTACAATCCATAGATTGTAACTTCACAACCCATAGAAATTGCAACAGTATATAAGAGGGTGTATAGATATATAAAAAATACAATAGTATAAGATAAAAGAATAAATAAAATAAAATAACAATGAATGAAAGACAAAAAAATGTCTTTTGTATAAAATTCCAATAAAGAATTTATAAAATGAAAAAAATAAAATAAATACTTATTTGCATTTTATTCACATAACTTCGACCTCCGCGGACTAGACCGAACTGGCTTGTAGCCTCAGTTTAAGTACCTAATTCAACTGAATCTTAATTATATATATACATACATATATATATATATAAATATAGAAAGAGAGAGAGAGAGACCCGCTTGCTATATCCACGGCTGATATCAATTCATTAAATCGACTCCGTTGTATGAATGGTAATCAGTTTATGAACGGCAAAAGGGTAACAATTGGGTCACGGACGATTTGAACCAGGATAATTAAGGGACGTACAAAACATCTCAAAGCGCGTTTTTCGGCCACTCGACCAGTTTTACAGTCTATAAAATAAAGCAGTGTAGCAACAAGTCTACCTGATAAGAATTCATTCACTAGCGTTCCATTTAATGTAATAAAACAAATCAACAATGCAGTCGCTACGTGGTCCCTGAATCTGCTAGAAATAACAACCAAATTTCACTCTGATTACAGTTTGTCGTTTTAAAAATAAAATACGGCATGTTCGATAGTGTTCTGGATTATCCACACAAGGAAAATGCAGGAAGAAGAGGCTAGATGACGTGGCACAAAACACCAACAACAGCAACAAACAACGGTAGCAGCAGCAGAAACAACAACCAAGAATAAAATTGCTTTCCTATTTCTGGATTATTAACATTGTTACTAAATTATTTCAGTCTTCGCCTGAAATAGAATTATTAATACTTAAACAACAACAAATGATAAAGACAGCAACCTAATATAATATCACAGATTTGAAAATAGAAATATGAAATATTTGATTTATAGATTGAACAAATAACGAGTCTGAAATTGAATTACTTTACTTTAGATCATATTACAATAAATTTTAAAATAACAGCTAACACACGCGTTGAGCTTTGCAGAGAACACAATTTCAAAGATTGTGAAATGACGTTAGACTGTTGGTTGATCCTGGTACAAACGCAAACTATTTACTAGGTTAAGGACAAAACAGTTTTAATTATTGTCGTTCAACAATCGTTTAATCCTGATCGAGTTGGGCACATACACACATATAAGTGTGTATATGTGTCCAGTATGTTGTGGTGATCATATAATTGAAAACAGCGTTACGTTGTTAGAGTGTCTTTCAAAATGTAAAAGTGAATGGTTTCGTTAGCTCTGGGAACTAACGGAATTAACTGTATAACCACTGTTAATAATGTTGAGTCAGTGAACCAACGAAGAAACAGGTTTCTAGTTGCTCATCAGCTAGAAGAAGCAGTTAAATCGACTTTTACCTCGTCTGCGACCTTAAAAAGAAAAGAAGATATCATATTGGACATTGTAATCTTAGATGATACATGCACTGCCGAATAATTAAGAAATCTATTTAACAATCATGAGGTTTCGGGTTCGGTCCCACAGTGTGACTTTCTAGGCAAATATCTTTCAAGTTAAGCTACTTGACTAACATTGGATAGCCAGGAACTCTGCGAAACATGTCGAAAAGCTTATAACTGTATTTCAAAGCGCAAGCCGTATCACGCTGATTCCCTGCAAATTATGTTCAGGGTACACATATCTGGAATTTTCGGTTACACTTACTTAACTGTTTAGTTGACCGAGCAATAGGAACACTCATTGGCGAAAACAATTGATGATTTCTTTTTTCATGTCATTCCATTTCATATGTATATTCTATCATGTGGGTCCTAAGCCTGGAAAGAAGAAAGAAGGTTGGTCATTGGACCAGCAACCCAACCCTGTGAAAGAAAGACAGCTACAGAAATATAAAGAGACCTCCCCGCCCCCAAAAAAACTATACGAAGAAGCTGGCAATGGAGGTGATCCAACAATGATAGATTCTAATCAAAGCAAAATAGAAATTTGGGTCTCTAAATGCCAAATTCTGAGCGCCAAAAATGTAACAAAGCCGGGTTCATGGAGCATTCATGGTTCATGGAGCATTCATTGACATACACTTGTAAAGACAATGACAATAACAGCAGAAACAACAACAGCAACAGTGGCGGGAAGTCATTTTACCAGATGGTTCATATATAATTTCTGAGAGATGGATTGGGTCATTAGTTGGGTCTTGGGCGTGAAACAACACAATATGATACGAACCCCATATGTTTTGTTGAAAACTTAACAGTAGATATATCTGTAATCTTAGATGATACATGCACTGCCGAATAATTAAGAAATCTATTTAACAATCATGAGGTTTCGGGTTCGGTCCCACATTGTGACTTCTCAGAAAATGTCTTTCAAGTTAAGCTACTTGACTGACATTGGATAGCCAGACACGGCGAAACATGTCGAAAAGCTTATAACTATAACTCACACCTAACTCACTCACATACTTACTTATTTACTTTTGCAACCTCCGCATCATTCTAATCAACCATTAACAAAATGAACTTGCAAAATAAGTAAGAAATAAAAAAAAATGTTCTTAATCTAACAAGCCTCTTATATACCGTCCTATTTTGCACTGTCACCAGTTTTTAGGTGAATCAAGCGGTATGAAGTCTGTTGAAAAGTCTACGATTTTTCTCAAAAGTCATTGATTTGCAGATACCCGAAATGGTATCAACAGCATCTATATTACATGTCTGAGAGAGATCCCTAATAAGTCACGGAGAATGTTTTTCCTCTGATATATATATAACATAACAAAACAAAAATAAGCTAAGTAAAGAAAATATATAACTAAGTCAGTTCAAATTCACATAATCAGAGTTGCTAACTGAACATCTGTGAGAAACTTAAACAAGTTGAACTTGATATGAAGAAGAAAGTAAAGTTAGTATTGTGATTGATCTGTCTTACTAGTGACACGAACTTTTATCTACTGGAAATGAAAATAAAGTAAATATAAAAAAGAGCAAATGTAAAAACACTAAAGAAATCGGAGAACTTCAAAATCACCAGTGGGTATAGCGCTGATTTATTTTACTATAATAGTGATACAAGATATAGTGATTACAAGGTCGGATGTATTTATTGATAATAGTATCTAAATCAATTTACTTTCTACTTTCTCTTACACACACACACACACACACACACACACGGATACACACACGTGCTCATACACATACACGCACCCATACACCCAGACATGTCTGCATTTACATGTAAATACATATAAATAAACATAAAAATGCATATACATAAACATATATACATACATATATATATTTATATATACGTATATGCATATAAATTATATATATTTATATGTATTCATATA
>NC_068982.1:169704886-169706341 GCF_001194135.2 Octopus bimaculoides
ATATATATATATATATATATATACATATATATACACATACATACATACATACATATATATATATATATCACATTCAATCGTTAAGATTATACAATGCTCTTATTTGCAAACAATATATAACCATGCTAGTTGAATACTTCCGGTCATGCAATCGATTTAGAAGACAGGCGTCTGGTGTTGTTTTTAAGAAAGACCGTTAGCTAGATCTGTCTAAGTTAGTCGGTTTTTGTACAATTCTAAACATCATATACAAAAAATAATGGGTTCGATTCCAGCGTGCAGAAATTATATATATATATATTATCCAAATTGTACAGTATATATCCATCATGGCTGATCTTACCAATAGGTTTCGCGCTAGGTGTACAATGGAGTGTTAGGTAGCAATGTGATTATATAACTCTACGCTCATCAGAGGTAGCCGGTACGCACACATATTTGTATATAAATATAAATAATTTGGGAAAACAAATTTCTAAATCAATCAGATGTAACCCTACAGCGTTATATGCATCTACATATTGTACTTTGCGGTCTTATTTATCGTATATTTATATATTTATCTATAAATATACAAAGTATCTGATAAAAGTCAATATTCAATTTTTGGGGATTAATTGATATGCGGGTATTCTATTTCAGATAATACAAAAATAACCTAATGAATATATCTGACAGTAAACTCATGGTATCATTTAGCACATCACGAAATAACACTGAAATATATATACGATGGACTCACTTGTCGTGTTCAAAGCATGAGGACCAAAGAATTTTACTTTGTTTTCTTTCCTTCTACATTCTAGTGTGTGTGTCTTCTGTGAGGCAAGAGACCTGCTTTGTTTTTGCCAGCCAGACCGTATCCTTCACACACAGAACGCTGAAAGGAATCTGCATTCTTTTGGCCTTGCCTTCGATCACCTAGTCCCTCAATCCTTGAGTTGATAAGGTTCCACAGTTATTTCTAAGATGAACATATACATACATAAATATACATACATACGTATACACACACACATATATATATATACACACGCATGCGCGCGACACACACACACATACACACACACACACACACATTTATATGGATAAACGTAAGGTGAGGGCGCAGGGCCTAGTGATGTTGCACTCACGATCGTGAGGGTCATGGTTTCAATTCCTGGATCGGGGTGGTGCGTTGTGTTCGTGAGCGAAACACTTCACCTCATGTTGCACTGCGATCACTTCGACACCTGACACGTGGAACACTGTGCACCTCTTCATGCAGCGTCAGCCTGACAGAGGGTGTGAGTTAACGTGCAGCTCATATACACTCGATCACAATAAACAATCATTTGTGCAGCTTGTTCAGCAAGAAATTGCAGACCCGTATTTCTCGGATTACGAGAGACTGTCATCACCTTCATCATAATCATCAAAACCACCACCACCACCACCAACCACCGCCGCCGCCAC
>NC_068982.1:169706351-169709681 GCF_001194135.2 Octopus bimaculoides
CAATCATTTGTGCAGCTTGTTCAGCAAGAAATTGCAGACCCGTATTTCTCGGATTACGAGAGACTGTCATCACCTTCATCATAATCATCAAAACCACCACCACCACCACCACTACCACCATCATCATCATCATTGTCATATGGGTAGATGATTCTTTAGCGATTTAGAATTTGAGAATTCAGTTGTTTAAGCAGCTGAATTATTTACTCAATGGATAAATGTGTAAGTGGTTGAGTATATCAGAGACACAGTTACCCTTAATGTAAACCTCAGGCAGAAACTGCGTCAGGTGCTGTGTGTGTGTGACAAGGTTCTGCCATGAGATTTCCGCTACAGTCCTTCCAACGGGCTTCTATACAGTTGGTGTATTGGCTCAGAGTATAATGATGTTAAATAATACCTTTGAAACCTGCGAAAAAGTCACAGATGTAGCAGAATTAATAGAATCCCAAGTAATGTGCTTTGTAATCTTCAGCTTCGTCTACCAGCATTTCGCCTGCAAATCTTGCCATCATCATTAAAATGTGCAAAAAGTTATTTCGAGAACAACTTTTATCATAAAGCTTCCCTCTGTACTTAAGAAATACATGAATATATTAGAATTTTAGAGAAATGTAAGCTGATAGTAATCAGTATTAAATGTGCTTTTAACATAGTTTAATATGGTTTCGAGAGATTTTCATTTGGTTATGATAGTATGTTAAAGTAGAACCCGAATATGATACACATGATATAATAACCGTAAATAGTTTCAAAAAGTGAGGAACATTTCATAGCGAGGTGAAAAAAAAACCCCACTAAATAAGTTATTTCTATGCTTGATTTATGATTAATTTCTGTTTAAAGTTCGTAAATATACAGCTGATGGCAAGGGCAGATTTGTGTTTTGTGAGTCGAGGTAACTAATTCGGTAGAATATTGGATAACGAACCGAACTAAAGAGATTGGTGATCCGTATTCTATTGGCGTTGCCGTACTTCTGTGGACAAGATACGTAATCTTCAATGTTTCACCCCATCTTGTTGATATAGAGTAAGTAGTGGAGGCACTGCAAACATGAAGTTGTAACTGTTCGATTAGCTTTCGGTGTGGAGTTCAACGATTCATGAAAACGTAATACCGTCGGGACAATTCATAGTAAATACCTGACAGAAAAACAAATTCTTCGATGGTATTCCTGTGAGCCAATAATTATGGGATTTGTAAGAGAGTTGTTGTTTAATTAATTGAGATATTTGAAGGGGAGACCGTATTAACTGATTCCTACTCAGAGTTTCATGACGTGGGTGGGTGTTATAATAGCTTTGATCGTTAATTTCACTTTTCTGTTGGATGATCTGAATACCAGTTAGTCCTAGGCTAGACATTAAATTGCATCTGGTGGTAAGGTTCCAACTTATGAGTTCAGGAGATTTGGTGAGTATGGTGTTACTCCTTATTTCCCACTGCTTTCAAGTCCACTTTGATCCGGGATTGTAGTATCTGTCAAGTACTCCAACTACGGGTCATATAGCAGAAGATGGGCCTATGGTTAAGGTATAGAATACTTGGAGAAAGCTGGCCTTTTAGACATGTGTGATGAAGGCCCACCAGGTGGGTATGTCCAGATGTGCGAACCATTGCTTCCGCTTAAAGGTTAGTTAGGCTCTGTGCGACAAGGCTTCAGTCAAAAGAATGGGAGAGTTGCCGAGTAAACTATAAATAAACTCACAGAAGGCAACGGGAAACCTTTGCTTTATTTCTTCCAAGAAAAACGAACATTAATCTTCAGACTTTGGCAAGGGTCAGTCTGTAATTGACCCCTGTCAAATTTTGAAGAACGGCCAACTGAGAGTTTAGAGCACCAGTGAGAAATAGAATAAATACAACTTTTAGGTAGTGATACAAACGAACTAACAACCACTTGGTTGATTATTTAGCATATTCTCTACAAATCTATTGACTATCCACTGACTATTTGACAGAAGTAACTTTTCATAAAAGGGTGAACGAGAGTACTGAGCATAGGGAATAATTAGAGCGATAAGCAAAATCTCCACATTTTACAGTAGTAGAACAAACGACTCTTGGTCTTCTCGACACGGTTAATATATCTTTAAAGGTGAGAGCACTTAAGTAGACATCAACAACAGGGATTTCTTATATTCGTGCAGTAGGTCTAGTAAAATTATAGATGAGTTCTCAATGGGAGGGGGTGTTTAGGAAACATCTCAAACACAGACACCACACGATTCCTGACACGAGTAGGTCTGGCTTCAAAGATATGAATGAGGTTTTTTTCCCCCCTAAACCCAGAGGGGTAAACTGGTGCACAGTCTGAAGCGATGATAGTCACTACACAATTATCAATTCAAGTGTCAGTTTATCACACCAACTATATCTAATTCAGTATATCGATTTAAACGTAAATATATCGTAGCTGTATTTTTGAATCTGACGCCAAATTAAAATAGTGAAGGAAAAAAAAATCTATATATCAACTGATATTGCCTGAAGATGTTAAATTACCAACAGATTAGATTTTGTTATTTTTGGAGATGTATGTGTGTACGTATACACAAACACACACACATACACACACACACATGTGCACACATATAATTTATGGACTTGAACATACGTGTATGTATGTATCTATGCACACGTATACACAAATATAAACAGGAAAAAAATATAAATATAATTCGGGACTTAAAATTATTTAATAATTTGTAGTTTATTGCTAACTTTCAATAAATGTTAGGATACATTATAGGCATAATTTAAGAACAACATATTTCGTAAAAAACAACATTTATGTAAATATAAATTTGATGTAATTGATATACATTCAAATTGGAAGGTTAGTTAGTATTGGTAAACATCTGAAATATTGGATTCAAATTTAGGCTCAAGGAAAACAATTTCAGGGGATGAGATGAATCGATTAGATCGACCCCAGTGTTCAACTGGTTATTTCATCAACCCCCGAATGGATGAAAAGCAAAGTTGACCTCGCGTGATATGAACTCAGAACGTAAAAACGGACAGAATGTCGCCAAATATTTTGGCCGGTGCGCTAATGGTTCCGCCAGGACTAAGCCCCAATGAACATCTGAAATATTAATATTTATCATCACCACCATACATCGCCACCACCATGGAAAATGTGATAAGCTTACAAAGAATAAGTCCTGGGGTCGGATTCTTCGACTAAAATCTTTTAAGGTGGTGCTCCAGCATACCTGCATTCAAATGACTGAAAGAAGTAAAAGAATAAAAGAATACACACACACACACACACACACACACACACACACACACACACACACACACACACACACACACACA
>NC_068982.1:169710295-169712852 GCF_001194135.2 Octopus bimaculoides
GGGGGGGGGTCATAGGTTTGTAATTCATTTCCAATCTATCTATCTCTTTATCATGAACTAAAATCTGAGACTAGAAGACTGTGTGCATTTAGAATAAAGAGCAAAGTGAGTTGACAGCTCCTGGATCGCTATTGGTCATAAATATTGTCACATGTACCCCTCTACCCACAAGAAAAAGAAACAAAACTTTAGAAAGCGTCAATTAGAAGTAACTGTCTATAAAAGTGGGGGCGACATTAATTCATTATGTTGTTACCAGTTAAAGGGGCAAACACTATGAAACTTATAATGCCACAGTGAGATCCGGGTAAATATCAGGGGCTCAATGGGAGAACATTTATAAACAATATGTTGTATAAAAATAAAATAAGATTTTAAAAATTCTAGAAAGTGATAGCATGACTAAGTTAGCTAAAAGATGTATATGGATCAATTTTAAACATTAAAAGGAAGATTACTATTATGTAGAATCAATTTAATACCTTTACTTAATTAATTACAAGGTGGCCTCTATAAAGACCACTCAAACCACTTACATATAGAATATCTAGAAAGATATACATACTATCTATTGATTGAAAGTAATGAATCAGAAGCAGCATGATAAGATAATGGTAGTACATAGACATAATTAGATATAAGCATAGACGAGAAAAGTGTGTACTGATATAAGTAGGTGTAATAGTATAAAAAATAATGCATGCAGGTACATATATAAAGAGGGTTTTTACACACACACACACACACACACACACACACACACACACACACACGCACGTATATATACGCTTATACAAAAGAATATAGTATTACTATTTGGCATAAACATAAGTAACTGAAAATATAAGTTTAAGAATATGAAAAAATAACTATTTAAGAACCATATCGAGCCACATCTTAATCTGCATACGTGCGGAGATGAAATTCAACATACTCAACGATTCCTAGATTGCTATATCAGTATTAGCGAAGGTAAATAGGAATGTTCAATTAAAGGGAGTCGCTTTAATTAAAGGGAGTACTGCATTATTACTTGAAATCCTATTACTTATTTTGATATATATATGTACGTATGTATGTATGCGTGTATGCACAGATGTATGTACTCACCTATGTGTGTATAATTGCTAATGCCTGTTAAATTTGACTAATCATTTATGGTGTTCTGTGCTATTAAATGGCCGACTTTCTGATAATCTTTTTTGTTTGCGGCTGTTAGAACAATAAACTTTCACTTTAGTGTTGTAATTTGTTACGGAGAATTTATTTTCACGATGTTATTTTGGTATTACATCCCACTTTAACTTTTTGCTTGGTTCTATATAATATATTGCTCTGCTGTACAAGGATGGCATGATTTGGTCCAATTTTCGAAGAGCGTTCATTCGATGTACTATTGGTATTTTTGTTGTAAGGCCTGCTGAAGTACTGACCATAGCAAACAATCATCAAAGGCATTGTAGCTACAGCAATCCAATTTCTATTTCATCAATATTTTAGGCAAGCACGTTCAATTTTCATACAATAAGTTTCACTTATTTCTATTTTCTTCATTTCTGAGGAAACAAATTTTCGAACGATGCATTTGAGGTGTTACCTCCTCCTTTATGGATAAACTCTTCTTTCGTCCTCCTGTTACATTGGGCTTCATGGGAGGTTCAGGACGCGTTCCGTTCTTTATATTCTCTCCACAACTTAAGGTGTGTGTGAATGTTCCCTTCATTTTTCTCTTCACACAAACCTCCTTTCAATTGCTGTCTTCAAAGTTAAAAAATAAAGAATTCAAAATGTGAAACCTCTACGTTTCAGTGAATCTTCTAAAAGCAGCAGCCAAGTTTCACTCAAATCACAAAATAACATGTTAAAAACAGCAAATTCGCCAGTATAGTCCTGCGTAGACTATTATTGATGTGCAAATTCGATTGCTATAGCCCTTCATCACAGGTTCGATCGGGACTGAAGTGAAGCTAGACAAAAACAACAACGTCGCTACAACAGCTTATGACACTATCACTACTAATAGATCTAGCATTTCTATAAAATGTACCACCAACACGACAAATGCCACGTCTATTATCACAAGGACTACCAGCATAAGCATCAACAAAAATAGCACATATATATATGTACATATATATATATATTTTGTAACCGACGCCGCTTGCTATTCCATTTAGGTTTAACGTTCACACGATCAGTCAGACGGCATGATGTACTATATAATGAAAAATTTTCATTAATCTTAGGTAAAGGAAAAAATTTCTTTGCAGCACATCATGCCATTTGATTCATCGTGCCAAGGTAAAACCTAAAATATCGGCAAGCGGAGCCGACCTACTAAATATAATTATACTCTCTACACTGATTGTTTATAATAATTTTCTTTTACATTAGAAACAAAGCAAACATACATACGTACGTGTAGGTAATTACATATAAACAAGCAAACTTATGCATATACACATGTAAATATATAATATATGCAGAAACTTATTACAAGGATATGTACGTGTACGAACGTGTGAATATGTATATATATATATATATATATATATAT
>NC_068982.1:169713603-169716071 GCF_001194135.2 Octopus bimaculoides
GAACCGCCGCTAACACTCTCTAACACAGCCTTACCACTTCTGCAAGACAATACTTTCTCTTCATGTACTATTCATATACATAAAGAGGCAACATTGTGATTATTATTATCATTATCATCATCATCATCATCATCATCATTATTATTATTATTATTATTATTATTATTATTATTATTATTATTATTATTATTATTATTGTTGTTGTTGTTATTTCATTTTTTCCTTCTTATTCATGGAACAGGAAGATGCACATAAAAGGAATGTATTTATCATTACCTACGCGCTCCTTAAACGTGTTGTTGTAGTTCTTGTAGAGTGTCTTGCATTTGTTATTACGATGTTGTTGTTGTTGGTATTGTTGTTATTGGTATTTCTGTTGTTTAACTCTGTTGTTTCCGTTACATTGTTTAAGTATTATTAGCAAATCATATTTTGCCTGTTTTTAGATATTTTCCCACTCAAAATTCCATCACTCTTCTTCTCCCTGTTTCTCTCTCACTCTCTCTCTTTCACTCTCTCTCTTTCACTCTCTATATAAATAGTTAGTGCTATACACATACATATATATATGCATATATATATATATATATATATATATATATATGCACACATATACGTATATATATATATATTATATATATATGTGTGTAGATATATGCATACATGAATACATGCAAGCATGTATACACATATATGTAGACATACACACACACTTACACACACATATATATATATACATATATATATATATACAAATATACATATAATCATATATATATATATATATATATATATATATATATATATACACACACACACATATATGTACGTATGCGTATAGGTACACATATTTCTGTTTTAATGCATATACTTAGGTGTATATGTGTACAACTTGATACAGAAGTATATATATATATATATATATGTATGTATGCGTGTGTGTGTGTGTATATGTGTGTGTGTGTGTTTGTGTGTTAGTGTATACATATATGTATATACAAACATACTTATATGTATATACATACGTACATATATATATATGTATATATATATATATATATATATATATATATATATATATATATATATATATATATATACAAACAAACATACATTCGAACAACACACATATACAATTGTGTCTGTGCATGTGTATATGTGAATGTGTGCGCTTATATATATATGAATAAGTTTAGAGATATATATGTGCACAAGCGCACACTCCATACAAACAGATATAATTCCATGTAGAGTATCCTAAAATATTTTCTTACTTCTTTTTGTTGATGAAGAATTTTAACAATTGAGCCAAATGCCCAACATAATGGGTTTAGGAAAATGTATATATTTACATATTTCTCTCTGAATAAATATTGTTAGGCCGTTTATTCTAATATGTGCAGACATGTATGTTAAGATGTAAACATATGTAAAATAAACACTAATAAAAGGTCTTACATGCATATCTATTTCAGAAGAGTAGTTAAAAAATATACGTAATCGTTGGCTTCTATCTATACACTTAAATGTGAAGATACCGTAAGTAGGAGAGGAATAAACGCACACATAATTACATGCATGCATTCAATCACGCATGCGTACACAGAGATTCACAGAATCGTAAATACACACACATATATATATATATATGCATGCAGTAGAGAGGGAAATACATTCAAGCGGGAACAGACATAATAAGCAGATCCACACAGACATTAGTACTTTCTGGGAAAACCAAAACTTTCTAAAGAAATAAGAGTGTAGGTAAACATTGGTCAGCATATGTGTATATACATGCATATATTTATACATATAATCCCTACATATATATGTATACATACATACATATGCATATATATATATACATATATATATATATATATAATATACATATATATTTATATGTATATGTAATACATACATACATACATGCATATATATATATATATATATATATATATATATATATATATATATATATACACACACACACAGGAGGGTTGTTGAAAGTTCTTGGCTTTAAGGATATTGGGAAAGTTCTGGCTCGAAGTCCAACCTTTCGAATTTTTTTTACAGGGCTTAGAAAATCTGAGGGTCCGCTGAAAAATGTTTGTGAATCTGAGAGGGGAATACATTGAATAAAATCAAAATTAACTGCTTCTCCCGTATTTTCTTTTACCTAAATTCAGGACCTTTTCAGCAACACCTCTTTATATATAAGATTTTACACGGAATGTGTTGACACTGACATCGAACTTTTGACCTCATTAGCCTTAATTGAAACTTCGAAGTCACTATTCTTGTTAAAGGATAATAGATATATGCTTTACAAAAGGTATCGAATACTTCTTCAGTTTACCATAAAATAGTTTTTCTTATAAACCGACAAAATACAAATATACATATTTCTATATATGTACGTGCATACATATATTTATGCACACACACACACACACACACACACACAC
>NC_068982.1:169716589-169720853 GCF_001194135.2 Octopus bimaculoides
TATATATATATATATATATATGTATGTATGTATATATGTATATGTGTATATATAGATAATTCATTGAAACGGATTATCAACGAATTGGAAGAACTAATCACAAAACAAACGTGGAGGTAGCTTTGAGATGAAATCACTCAAGTGTTTCTATGACTGTATTTTATGTATTGAGTGATGGATTGTTGATAACACTACATTCTTACCCATATTTGATATTTACACACACACACACACACACACACAGTCATGCAGACACACAGACACACACACACACACACATATATACAGCACTCGTACGTGAGCACGCATGTACATAAATATTTTACTGTTTGTGTGTATATATACAGAAACATAAGCACACATAAATCTGCATACACGTACATATGTTCATATAACACATATTTACATAAGTGTACATGAATATATATATATATATATATATATATATATGTATATACATATAGATATATACTTATATATATGCATACACACACACACACACGCACACACACACACACACACACACACACACACACATGTATATATATATAAATATATATATATATATATATATATATGCACACATTCAAATACGAATATTCTTAAGATATACAAATACTATGCTCACCAAAATGAATACTAAATCTTCTACATACTTAACTTATTTCTTTTTTTCTTGCCCTCGTTTGCAGTTGCTGATATTTCTATTTTTGCTGTTTATCTGGATACCTTTTTATTATAATACTATTGTTGTGATATCACTGTTGTTCCATATTTTATTCATATCAATACTGTTGTCTTTAATGATGGCGCACTTTTAGCTGTTGTTCATGCAACATATATTTTCTTGATCTGCAGTCTATAATTCATATTTGTATTTCCGTTTATTCCTTTGGATATGTAGCGTGTATCTGCATACACACGTCATATGTTCTTATGTGCATGTACGTCATGAATGCATGTATACAAGTATAACGTACAAATATAATGTATATGAGTACAAATATAATGTATATATTGTCCTTTATTATTATACAGGTTTGAGTTACTAGACTGCTTCCTTATTAGAGCTGTAGGGAGAAGCGTCTAGTTGATGATAATGATTTTAGTACTTATCCTATACTATTTGCCTGAACGCTGAGTTAAACATAAACTACAACAGTTTCTAAACATTAAACATAAACACAAACGCATGTACATTGAAACATGTATATATTTAAATCATTGGTGTAACTATGGTGTTCTGATGATCTGATGGTCTGATGAGCTTGCTTTCTTTATTTGCATTGATTTGTGAATATACAATTATTTTGCATAATGCCGAGCAAGCATATTAATCCTTTCTACTATAGGCACAAGGCCTGAAATTTGGGGCGGGTGCAAGTTGATTACATCAACCTCAGTGTTTCACTGGTACTTAATTTATCGAGCCCGAAAGACAAAGCCGAACCTAGCGGAATTTGAACTCAGAATGTAAAGGCAGACGAAATGTCACTATGCATTTTGCCCAGCGTGCTAACGATTCTACCAGCTTGAATGCAAACATGGAAGCATAACTTCTTTCATATTGAAATTATTTCTAGATGAAAAAGGTTGCGAAGCGGCCGTAACCCTAAGGATGTCAAGGATGTCAAATGGATGAATGGATTAGTGAAACGAAGAATCATTTATTACGCATTGCGTTTTTAATGTGCCTTAGCGGTTATACGATTTGGAGGGAATATTTACCTGATCTGGATAATGCTACCAAAAGTGAGACTGTAGTTTCCTACTTTGAGAAAGGGTGGAGCAACATATTACTCACTTCTTTAATATTTATTATTAAACAGTTGGCAAAACCCGACGTTGTGGGAATTTGGTTACAGCATCTGATCCGAGTTCAAATATCGTCATGTCAGATTTTACTTTTCACCCTTCCGATATTTCTAAAAAAATTGTTACTGGCATATGCGAAATTGGTTAAATTAATTTATTATAAAAAAGAAAACTGAATAAGATTGCTTTCCCCCAAATCCAAATGAAATACGTCACTCCGATAAAGAATCAGTCTGAGCAATCAATTAACAAATTTAACAAAGTGATCGATCAATTTCATTGAATATTTACTCAATCAATAAAAGTAGCATATCGAGAATAGGTAAGTCAGTAAAATAATAATACCGTACGTAGGAAACAAGTCACTCACTTTGTAAAAGGGCTATAAGTCGATTTGATTGAGGCCATTATGAGATCTCGAGAAGGTATAAACACGTGGTTTTGGCGTGATTTGTACCCTCAGTGTAACTGAAATCCAGCAACGCATTTTTTCCGCCGCGGAAGTCATTCTCCTAATCTAAAATAACTACATGGAACGACATGTCAGTAGTATTTGTAGAGTATATTTTTAAACTAAGAGAACTAAAACATCTTTTTCATTTCAATTATTTTATTTCTCTTGTACTGGTAATTAAAATGATTTTTTGTTATAGTTGTTACAATATTGAAAGGATCATTAACATAGCCTTTATATACAATTGCTATCGTAATGTTTAAATGTGCGTCAACAGTAACACTATACCTCTTGAACATTGGAACTTTTTAAAAATTGTCTGAAATTAATGAAAGAGGAGAATCGTCTTACTATAAACATTAATCTATATGTTCGTGTTAGTCGTATCTCATTAACATATATTTTTTTATATAAGATTTATATAAGAGACTAAGGTGTGTAGGAAAGATTTTTCTCAATAACTGTTAATTAAACTATGCTGCATAAGAATGAAGGCAACTAGTTGGCAGATTTTAAGAACATATGGCAAAGACTTACGTGTATATATTCTGGTTCAAATCCTGCGAAGTTCAACTTTGCTTTTCATCTATAAAGTAAAGTAACAATTTTGCCAGTCATTTATCTAAAGAGGATGAAATAAAAAAAGCTTCAATTACATATTTGAGATGTCCAAGTCAAATAAAACACCTTTAGGTCCATAAGAAATATATCCTTTGTCATTTGCCCGCAAACAAGATCCAGTTACCCCTTGAATACGTATATTGTTGTCCCTAACAACAATATCCGGCCTGCTCAGTTTACACTTCACAGACGTTTTTATGGGAAGGTTCCACCAGTATTCCTTGTGTTGATGTTTGTGTATGTATTAAATAACAGTGGAATTCTCTATATTTATTTCAGGACAGTCATTTTTTTCTCTGAATGGCACTACATATTGTTTTTGTGACACTGTCGTGTTGCACAGAGAAGTAGTACCGTCATAAAATTTTTGAGCAGCTGCTAATCACTTGTGTGATGTCTTCCATAAAAATATGTCATAATCTACGATTTCAGTTACGCCTTAGAAGCCTCAAGGGTTTCACTGTCTCTTTCGTTTATTAGGTATTTAGTAGCAATCTCCTGTTTTTGAATTGCAAATGCATAGCTTTTGAGGTGTACTGTAGCTGCCATGAGTCCAAGAGAGGTTTCGCTCTATGTCAGTATTATTATCTACTTCAAGCCTTCTGGAAATATACTCATGCATGGTCTTTGGTATGCTAAGCGTTTCACATCCAAGACTTCGTGGTAGATGTTTTAGTTTTGCAAGAGAGGTAATCAGGAAGAGAGTACTTCCTGAGGAGCTCGCTACCGAGAGGTAAGATATTGTTAACTTCGCTTTTCAGCACTAAGTTAGTGTATTTATTTTTCCTACTATTGTTTGGCAAGTGTTATCTGAGAGAGACTATACGACATTCGAAAGCTGTCTCCACAGACCTCAAGCCTCTAGCTCCTTTGTCTATCACTGTTTCTGTGAAGATTACCTGTTGGTGTCTGCATCTTGCGTATGTGTGTACGTATGTATATTTTTCTTTCTATGAGCATATAAATGTAAATACGTATGTAGTAGCTACATGTTTAATTATATGTATACGTATATGTATATGTATATATGTATATATATATACACACACATATATATATATATATACATATATATATATACATATCCACATACATATACATATATACATATACATACTTATATATATAAATGTACATATACATACATAATACATACATACAAACACACACACACATAAAATATATATACATGTATTCTTTCAACAATTTGTATCGAGTTCTACATTAAATAAAGCTTATCACTCTTTAACACACATAATTACAGCACTCAAAATACCACTACGCACACACACACACAGACACACAGACATTATATATATATATCATATATATAATATATACACATACATATATATATATATATATATATATATA
>NC_068982.1:169720953-169721654 GCF_001194135.2 Octopus bimaculoides
AAGAAGAAGAAGAAGAAGAAGAAGAAGAAGAAGAAGAAGAAGAAAGTAACTGCAGTCATCAGAAATCTGAAGACCGGAATGAGATAGTTGCATGATAACGATATTGAGAATAATCGATTTCAGTAACGAGAAAATTACGTCAAAACAATATTGATTTCTTTCCTGGATATTAGGTCCTCTTTTGATAATTTTATACTTTTTTATTGCTTCTGCTACCTTTTTGTTTTGTCATTTCTTCATGTTAGCAACCAAAAATAATAATATTGCTGTAAGTCTAAGAGGTAAGTCCCTCGAGAAGCTGAGAGGCTATAACACAGTTTCAATCTGTGGTTGAAATTTCCTCTCTATGTTTAAGTCACTGTTGGAATTTAAAAAAATGCAACGACATCATAAATATCCGTCTTCTGCTTTAAAATGTTTCATGACGCGGGTATACGAGGTAATTACTTGCTAATTCGAAGTCGTGACAAAGGTTTCAAATCGTGATTGAAGCCGATTCACTCATCCTTTTTAAAATATCATACAGTATTTTTGCGAAAAGTAACATTTTTTTTTACTGCTTCTCAGCGGACCAATCATCGCTTTGCTGCACTTCCAGTGGTGATATTGACTGGGTATTGTTTACGCAATTTGGGCAGAACAAATATTAGGAAGGATTTTCGCGAATTTGCACCGGTTTACCGGTTTTCTCGTCAATGCTT
>NC_068982.1:169721942-169725617 GCF_001194135.2 Octopus bimaculoides
TATATATATGTACGTATGTATTATATATATATATACATACTTATGTATTTTATATATATATACACACACACACACACACACACACATACATACACACACACACACACACACACATATATATATATGTATGTATGTATGTATGTATGTATACTGCTGGTAAAGAATCTAATGCGCTCTAGAGCCTTATTCGTAGCTACACCAATAAAATATATGTATTTACGGACAATTAACTCAAAAGCTCGATGAAAACAGAAGTCTACACTCAAAATATCTCTTTAAACATGAATAAAACAAAAAAATATAAATAAAAATATAAATGCATATAATAAAAACAATGTAATGACAGTATAATATAAGTAACAAGAATAAACAGAAAGAAAGAATGTATAAATATAAAAAAGCAACATTTCATTTCAAAGTTGTCTCTCCCACAAAGATATAAAAGCTAATGGACATTAAAATAAAACATTAAAGGTGTTATTACATGATAAATTACATATATATTCTGTAAAATGAAAGTATGTTTAGATAAGTAATATAAGAGCAAATTAAAACTCTAAATAATAAAATATGATAAATTAACAAGTGAAAAATCACACAATTCCTCACCTGAGTTTGGCAGTCTGTTCATCCAAAGCAAAGGATAACAGGGTGGAGGGTAGAGGAAAAGGGAATTATTGAGAAGGAGAAGAGGTGTAATCTCTTCTAAGTCTCTCAGGAAAGCTCTTTTTTCTGTTTAACAGAAAGATAACCAGAATTTACTGTTAGAAGAGACGGTGAATGTTCTAAGAGGTCCTTGGGTCACTTTTTACGCAAGCTACTTTCCAGAACAGTCCAAAAGTACTTTATTAGCAAAACATTTAACATCTGATACAATATCCACTGGAAAACGGTGATAGATTCTCGCATTTTCAGGAGGCTCAAGATAATACTATCTTCCTGTATCTCCTCTCTTAATATAATTCTTCTTTTGATTTTGGTTCTGATTCTTAGACTCGAATATGCGTTTCAGGGATCGATATTCTTTCATCTGAAGCTCTTCAAGTCGTTGAAGAACAGCTTCTCTTCTATGTTTCTCCGTCAAGTCAAATGATATAGTTACAACAAGTTTTGAAGTCATCACTCCCCAATACAAATACTGTATGTTTACCTCAAGGATCAGGTAGTCGCTCACATATACAATTTTTTCCACTATGAGAACTTGAAGAAACAGTATCAGGTTGAATTGCTTTCTAAAATGTGTTCAAGCACTATGACAAAAGCTCTCCCTATAATTTCTTTATTAAGCACACAGCATCTATAATCGGGAAACTCCTTTTACATCACTAATTACTTCAAAACAGGCCCTGAATAAATACTTTGGTGCACTTTTATACAATTTGTTACACCCTGCTCCAACAGATAGGAAATGTACTTTGATAAAATCAAACTTCTGAGGCATTTGATCTGTGAGGTTTGAATGATATGCTAGAGACCTATAAATAGCAAGAAAACCTCTGGCTGGGCTAACTCTCTTGAGATAGTTACGTACAGTGAGGGTAAATACATTAGTGAACAACATAGTAAATAATTCTCTGGTAATTCAGGCATTCGAGTTGCAAGCCCACTGAGATCCAAACCTGTTCTTACTGATATTTTTGAAGGGTTTCGGGTGGACTATTTGATCCCATGAGAAATATTTTAATCCCATGAGAAATATTTTAATCCCATGAGAAATATTTTAATCCCATGAGAAATATTTTAATCCCATGAGAAATATTTTAATCCCATGAGAAATTTGCACAAGAAAGTAACGCTTGAATATACTGCAAACAATTTGACCTTCTTTTGTGTGGTGTAGGTTCCTCTAGGCATTTTTCTAAACAGTGACTGAATTACAGGTTTTCTAGTTCAGGGCTGATTTAGGACTAAGAAACAACCACAAAATCAACAGAAGCGTTAAAATTAAAGAGAGAACAAGTTGATATTATAATGTTCTCATGTCTACACATGCCTACATCCCACAAGATTGTATAAAAAGCACAACAACTTCCACGCCAGCATAACTGCTAGAGATTCCCAACTGGATCTCTTCATGGAGCGCCCCTTACCTCATCGAAAACATCAGCAGCTCAGATACCATAGTCTCATTGTTTCTCTCGGAAAACTAGTAGTATCGTTATGGATTTCCTATTTAAAGATTAAATTATTGATTCATATTTATTATAGATTCATATTAATATTCATCCATTTCATATTATAAAATTGTATTCATATTACATGAAAACTGTATTAAAATTGTTGTTCCTGAGTAGTTAGGAAGTCTATAATATTCTGTTCTAATCTGGTTTATTTGTTGTGCTGCATTTTAATTATTTCATCTACTTTTAAGTATTTATGGAAGCTATTGCAGTTCCTTGATTTCTAGTTTAATATTTAGTAGACATACGTTGGCGGTGTTCTGGAAACGGAGGAGTATTAGAAGAAACGCCGTTGTGTTACATTCTGTGTTCAGTTCTCTCAGAAAAAAGTAAATGAAGTTTTTCACAAAATACATTAACAATTAGATCCCACAATCTAGCTTGGTATCGTGGCTGTTATTACAAGGGGACAAGGAAATTATCCTTTCCGCCTAGACATCTCCCATTAAACCAACTCCCTGGATTAATACTTCTTGCAACCTACTTGTTGAATCGAGGAACGTATTGTTTAAAATGTCCTAGCCAAATAGAAAATGTTAAAAGAACACGTAACGCATTTGAACTCGCGATTCCTCATGTTAAGTTGGATCAAGCGAATTACCCAAACGGCCATTTCTAGCTTCTCAAATTAATCCTGCCAGAATAATAAAAATAAAAGAAAAACACTCATCAAAATATAAATTTATCTAATACGTGATACTCTAATACTATTGGCTTCTGAGGGAATTACAGCTATTGAGGTTCTAAAAGCCAAACTTGGTAATGGAGTAGAAGTGAAGGTGGTAATGATGGCAACGAATAATAGTTCGCAGTGTTGTGAAGATGGTTGTAGTGGTAATGTTGGCGCCGGTGTTGTGGTGATATATTAGTAGTGGTGGTGGCGCTGGTGGTAGTAGTAATAGTAGTAGTAGTATTAGCAGTAGTAGCAGTAATGATAGTAGTAGTAGGTGGTGGAGTTGATGGTGGTGGTGGCTCAATAAAAAGACGTCTAACACAAAGGGCCGGTGTTTTTGCGGTGTGAAATTCAATGAATAGATTCGTGTCTGTAAAATTTCAAAATGATGCAACGAAATCGCTGTGGGAAGAAACTGCAGTATATATTCTCTCTCTTTCTCATTTTCTCTTTCCTTCTTACTCTTTCTCTTTCTCTTTTCTCTCTCTTTCCCAATCTCCGTTTCCGTCATACTCTCTCTCTCTCTCTCTCTCTCTCTCTCTCTCTACACACACAAATAAATACAAACACACGTATACACGTAATTGCCTTTATCTCCATTTCAATCGCACAGTCACAAAACTACCTCCTTCACTCACTTTTCAGCTATATATTTCTACATCTACCTATCCCACTTACTCCACCCTTACCACTATTTGCTTTTCAGAATTTATCTTGCAGTGTTTGTATGAATGTATGTAGGTATGGCTGAGTACACACACACACACACACACACACACACACACACACACACACACACACACACACACACACACACACACA
>NC_068982.1:169726131-169726820 GCF_001194135.2 Octopus bimaculoides
GTATGTATATATATATGTATATATATATGTGTGTGTATAAATGTATATGTATGTGTGTGTATAAATGTATATGTATATATATGTGTGTATAAATACATGTACATTTATTTACATACATTCATATATGTATACATAACTATATATATATATATGCTATACACACACACACACACACACACACACACACACATATATATATATATGTATATGTATATATATATGTATATGTATATATATATATGTATATATATATGTATATGTATGTGTATATATATGTATATACACACACACTCACATATACATACATATATATGTATGTATATACATACATACATACATACGTGCATATATTCATGTGTATATTACATGTATACATACATAGAGATAGGTAATGAAGATGATAGACTGAAGACAGAAGTAAATAGGAGTGCAATAAAAGTCAACCAAAATTGCCTAAGGACTAAGGTTTAGAGAGTAAATTGTTGATACAGCGAGCAACGTAGATAAAGGCGAGATTTAAGAATAGAAACGTATAAAGGAACTTGAGCACGGAAATTTGTTTCCATTATTGGCATTTTAATTCTTGATAAGTGGGTAGGTGATTGTATATACTGGAACAGAGTGTATTTGAGACTGTGCGTGCATATATGTATATCTATATATATCTATATATATATATATATATATAT
>NC_068982.1:169726858-169729105 GCF_001194135.2 Octopus bimaculoides
ACACGCACATGAACACATACAGACACACGTACATATATAAATATATATATACATATATACATACACAAACGCACACGCACATGAACACATACAGACACACGTACATATATAAATATATATATACATATATACATACATATATACACACACACACAACACAAACACACACAACACACACACGTATATATATATATATGCTTATGTGTGTACACGTGTGTGTGCATGTATGCACATTGTAGTTTTGAAAAGGTAAATCGGGTAACTCAGAGAAGCATTAGAAGGGTCTCGGCTTCGACTTGAAAAAAAGATGTATGCACATGTATTCATTTTATATGTTCGTTTCTATGTATCTATATATATATGTATATGTGTGTGTGAATGTGTGTATGTATGTGTGTGTCTGTGTGATCAATGTGTTGGTGTACTGGTATATCTGTATTCACAAATACCAACGCATGAACATACATGCACGCACTCACATATATATTTGTTCATAAATGTACGCCTCCCATACACATGCACACAGACAGACAGATGGATTCACTGACGCACACACACACGCATATTCCTGCACTTATCCATAAATCTAGCTTACCATGTTTCTATTTATCTCTCTGTTTGTATATAATGTGTGTATATGTGTGTATCAGTGTGTGTGTGTGTGTGTGTGTGAGTGTGTATGAGTGCGTGGGTGAGTGTGGGTGTGAGTGTGTATGTAAATGTACAAAGTAGAAATACAGGCACACATATACACACCTGAATGTCTATAAACACACGCACACGTATGTGTCTATAGATACACACACAAAGAGGCCTATGTGTCTGTAGACACACACACACACACACACACACCTATATGTCTATAGACACATACACACACACCCATCTATGTAAGTGTAGAATGTATACACACACGAATATTCATGAATCGCGCAGCCATATAAACACACTGAAGCGTTCACACAATATGACACGCGCGCACGTAAACATACACACACGCGCGCAAACACACATATACACACGTATAGACAACCTCAACGAATATATTTATTTTGTTGTACAGTGGATATCATGATTATTGTGATAAACGTGTGGAAAGCAAATAGACGAGGTATTTGCTTCCCACACCAAACTGAGTATTGCCGTAGGGCAAGTCTTTATAATCTTCGATTTGATGCAAGGACCCATTATAGAGATTGGCCGGTGTTCAAGCTGGAACTAAGGCAGACATATTAGTTGTTTACTCCTCTTCAAAAACAGACAACCTATGTGTTATATGATTCCGTATGGTACGGTGTGTGTATTAGTCTCTATAGATGTATGACATACGTGTGTATGTGTGTGTATATAAATGTATATATGTATGTGTATGTGAATATATATATATGTATGTATTATGTATGTATTATGTATGTATGTATGTATGTATGTATGTATGTATGTATGTATGTAAGTGTGTTTTTGTCTATATTTTGTCGGGGGTAGTTTCGGAGAGGTTGTGAAATTTGATGAACGTAGCTATGCGCATCTATCTATCTATCTATCTATCTATCTATCTATCTATTTATCTATCTATCTATCTATTTATCTATCTATCTATCTATCTATCTATCTATCTATCTATCTATCTATCTATCTATCTATCTATCTGTCTGTCTGTTTGTCTGTCCGTCCATCCATCCAATCACCCATATATCTCTCTCACTCTCTCTCCTTCTCCTTCTCTTCATGTGGGTTTAATTAACAGAATCAGTCTTCTGTTTACACCTATACAATCATACATACATATGTACATATATGCATAAATACACAAATATATACAAACACACTAACATATATCTCTGTGTATGTGTGTAATTAACACACTCAGGCACACACACACACACACACACACACACACACACACACACATATAGAGAAATACTGAGTTACTTATACACAACAACACACATGCATGCGTGCATACATACACTCGTACATAAATGGTTCCGATTTGGTGATCATAGTGATTCAAAAATATGAAGGAACTCAATGTTAAAAACAGGGCTTTGTATAATTAGCATTATTCCTGTTCATACAGCATGACATGATGTTCCAGCAAAGCGTGTACTTGCTACGCTTCATGTGAGATTTACTGTGAGCTTGTGTGTATTTGTTTGTGAGTGTATGTATGTATGTATGTATGTATGTATGTATGTATGCATGTATGCATGTATGCATGTATATATATATATGTATATATATATA
>NC_068982.1:169729659-169733821 GCF_001194135.2 Octopus bimaculoides
TATATATATATATATATATTGTCTGCATACTAACAAAATCATCAAAAACAAATTTTCCTGTTACAATGATGTTTTGAGGTGTAGTACCTTTGCCAAGAAACTGCCTATCTTAAACCCAATAATGAAGAAGCTAACCACCAGAACACGAAAAAGAACGTTATTATATATATATATTCTATTATTCATATAATCCTATATAATATATTATATATATATATATCCTATTATTTATATAATCCTAAAAGAATGTTATTATATAATCCTATAGCTATCACTAGAATCTTCTCTTAACTAAAACAGATCCCACTTTACTACCCAAAATAGGTGCTATGAAATATTTAGTAGGACTGCAATTAATATTTACTCCGCTAAACCTGAATCAAAGCAGGAGACCATCCAGTCTAACCGTACTAATGTCAAATAAACTAATTAGTTATTCACTCCCCGCAATAACTGCAACTGTACCTTGCTTCTCTTTGCCTTTTAGATTCAAAGTTCCTATTATAAGATATAGCCTATCAATTTAAAAGTCCATTCTTCCAACTTCCAACTACACAAGAACAACGATCTCATCGCGAATATATTCAAGAACCAATACAAACAGGACACCTCGTTGAAACAAGAGTTCATAATACAGCATCAATATCAGCTATGTTTGGAGAAAAATTTCAAATACTATGTACTCTACATAAGAGCCGTTCTGAAAGGCATTCTCATGTAACCACTAGATATTTAAAGTTTCCAGATATTTCAAGTTTTTCTCATTCCCATGCGAAGAACAGCCCTATCAACACACCACAACGATATTCCTCTAAGTTATGTACTACCTTTATTTAGCATAATACAGGGTGCCCACAAAGTCTGGGTACAGGGAGTAAATAAAATCGTAACATAAACAATTAAATATAAGAAATAATAATTTCTTAAAATATGTGTTAATCCCCATTTGGGTACATGGAGTAAATAAAATCATAACATAAACAATTAAATATAATAATAATTTCTTAAAGTATGTGTTAATCCCCATGTACCCAGACTTTGTGGACACCCTGTACAATATACTCCCCACTTGTAGCCTTCTCATTTCTTTCATTTACCTTTTTTTTAAAAGAATTTTCCATGTCCTCATTCTACTTTGTCTACGCATTCCACAAACCATTGATTTTGAACATTATGCGTTAATTGCGTTAATTTATAGACTTTGAAAACTATTAGTAGGCAAGAGTGACGGCGTTCTCAGGGAAACACTGGGTATCGACGAAAATCATCAGATTTGTCTGTTTTGGAGGACTTTCGATTGAGGGCCTTTGGATAATTTCCAGAAATCCCTGGCCTGTCAGTGCTCCTGAGGTGAGGGAGCAATCAGTTCGAGATAAACTCTTCAGGCATGATAGTACCATCAGCTAGGCTACTGATGCGCGCTGAACGACAAACGCTCTTGCACGTGCTCGTACAGTGTTCGAACATTGCCGAAATGTGAAGTTATGTTGGACAGCTGCCATCGCGTACAAAACAAATTCAGTTATCGGCAGATTCCATTACGAAGATCGCTCTGCTGCCTTCCTATGGGCAGGAATCGTGGACAGTTTTCATATGCCTGGTGAGTATGGTGAAAGAGATGGTGTGGTAGACGATACTTAAAGGACTAAAAATAGAACTTTTCTCTTCGACAAAACTTTTAAAAATTCCATTTGAAAAGGAAAGTGTGAGTGGAGAGGGAGGTGCTGCCCCTAGTAGATTTGTTGAAAGGTGGGTGAATAGGATAATGATGGCACGAATGAATGGGCCTATTTTAAGTTTGCGCCTATAGGCTAGAGAGAATGAATGGGAGAAGGGTGCCTCCTTATGGTGTCTTTGACGGTCGAAGTGATTCATGATCGATGGAGTTCTTTGGTTGTTGTTGGGAGGTTTACCCATACTGGGTAATTTTGTTGTCATCAACTTCTTTGTTTGACACGTGCATATGTAAATATCCAATCTTGACTGTCTTTCGTCATTTTAATATCCTTCAATTTATTTTCGGCTCTTATGGCCGATAAAGAAATTATTATTATTATTATTATTATTATTATTATTATTATTATTATTATTATTATTATTATTATTATTATTGAACTGGCAGAATCGTTAGCACGTTGAGGAAAATGCTTAGCGGCGTTTCGTCTGTCTTTACGTTCTGAGTTCAAATTCCGCCGAGGTCGATTTTACTTTTCATTTTTCGGGGTCGATAAATTAAGTACCACTGAAACACTGGGGTCGATGTAATCGAGTAGTTCCCTCCCCGCAAATTTCTGGACTTGTACCTTTAATAGAAAGGATTATTGTTATTATTATCATTGAAGACAGTGAACCGGCAGAATCGTTAGTGCGCTGGGAAAAATACTCAGAGGCGTTTACTCATTCCTCAGGTTGACCCTCCAGTTCGTGCCCAAATTTTTGTCCTGCTTTGCCAGTATAGTGCTCCCGGTCTCATTCTTTTTTAGGGTTCCTTTCGTCAGCCAATCCCACCGATTTTTTCCAGAAACTTCGCTTGTGGCTACATGAAATTGATTGTGTAGTCCCTTCTTGCATAATTTTCTTCATGTCCTTTTTGTATTTCTTCCTTTGTTTTCCCTTTTTTCTCTGCTCTCAATACTCCCTCGTTCCTAACTGTCTCTAAACATCATGAACATCTTCATTCTTCTTCTTCTTCTTCTTCTTCTTCTTCCCATCCTCCCCCTCCCCCTCCTCCTCCTTCTTGTTCTTCTTCTTCTTCTTCTTCTTCTTCTTCTTCTTCTTCTTCTTATTGAGTGAGAGAACAACGCATGCCATCAAAGTGTCACTGGCATACAAATATACAAAGCCCAATATATCCATCATGACTACCCGCCTGATAAGGGTTCACCAGGCACAAGCGTCACAACTATATGTATGTGACATGATAATCTCAGATCAAGGGGAACAGCGTACGACATTGCAGATGGGGGTCCAGTTAGAATTTTATTCAGGTCGAGTAGCCCATAGCACCAAAAAGGACCCTGAATAAGAGCTTTTTAAAGGTGACAAACGAAACATCCATGTTTCAAGATCTGAATTATTCATGTGTGTGTGTGTGTCCCCGTCCGGTGTGTGTGTAACTGCGCGCGCGCTTAGGGAAACGTAGTGCCCCGTCAACATTTTTGCAGATTCACTGGAAACAGAGAAAGAGATCGCAACATATGTTTGCAGCCAATGCCGGATTTACCATTGCGTTCAGGTGTGCTTAAACACAGGGATCTGTTGAACAGGGGATCACCTCTTTTACGAAGACTTTTTCAAATGTCAAATGTTCAAATGTTTTCCTAAAAGTTATAAGTGAAATCAAACATGTGAGCACTTTTAGTCCTAAATTTCCTGAGCATGTAAGCCTGACTGTCCAGATATGGGGCCTCATAACTTAACTATCACAAGGTCTCATTTGTCCTAAATCCGGCGCTGGTTGCAACATATAAAAATATCAAGTTATCGCGGAAACTGAGGCCGTTGTCTGAAAGTTTCAAACAAACTAATCACTCTCAAGAGCTCCCAAATACCTGGTGATGTTGTTAGATCAGGCACGAGATTATCTCTAGCATCCAATTATATGAACACCAAATGAGACAGTTTATTGTCTATGAAATTTCACTGAGAAACATTGAATGATCCTGGTGTTATTGCAGAAGATACTTGCCCAAAATATGGTACCATGGGATCGAACCTGGATCTAAATGCTTAGAAAGCAAACTACTAAAGTGCATATGAGAATTACAAGACGTTAAGCGAATAGCAACAAATGTAGAACGAATACAAAAACATACAAAGACATGTTCGTCACATAAACAAACACAGAAGCTCAAGGTTACTATGCAGATATAGAAGGTTTATATTTTGCTTAATTCAAGTTTATTGTCATCACATTATAAACAAATACAAAAAGAGAAAAAAACCAACTAAAATTAAATGTTATTTAGCCGCTATACAAATGTGGACCGCCATTTTGATTTTTGCTTACTAGATTTACATACACCTACACAATCATAGTCAAATATACACGTACATTTTATATAAGTAGATATATATTTATTGATTTATTTTATAGTACATATGATCGAATAAAAACACACAGACACACACACACACACATATATATAACATAATATATATA
>NC_068982.1:169734145-169737154 GCF_001194135.2 Octopus bimaculoides
TATACATATATATATATATATATTTATATATGCATATATTTGTATATGTATATACATGTGTGTGTGTATGTATGTATGTATGTATGTATGTATGTATGTAAGTATCTATGCATGCGTGGGTATGTATGTATATATGTATAAATATAAGATCTTGCACGAAGGTGAACACATTTTGTTTTTAAAAGCATGCCCAGAAATGTTTTCATGTAAAAGAACATAATTTGGATAGAAAGTATTGGCTATGCAGAATATAGAGTTCAGTTAACATGGCTTCTCTTTTCCCTCTAAACGGTAACAATTTCGGTCTTCAAAGAAGATCAGAAAAATCCACGCAACCTTACAGACATGCACGTACATATATGTATACCTGATCTATGTAAACGTTTAATGTTAGCAGAATTTAGGTCATCTGCTCATACAATTGCTTTTATGAGTTTTTTTATTTATTTATTGTAATACCTGTACAACTTACTTTTTATTCCTTGAATTTGGTTTCTTTCCTATACAATGATAATATAACTCCAAAGGAAACTCATTTCTGATAAACCTTTTACATTTAAAAAAAAATCTATACAGGAATATGTGATGTTTTTTCCCCCCTCATTTGTAAAATTATCAGTGACACATCACCTACATTTTTGTGTATGCATTATTTAATACGCACTTATAAACACACACACACACACACGCACACACACACACACACACACACACACACACACACACATGCACACACAATAAAAACGCACGCACACATACATAAACACACGTACGTACGAAGTACGAAGGCACATAGAAACATGCACGCATTCATAAATACATATCTACATTTTATAATTACACACACACGCACACACATACATACATACATATATACACACATACATACATACATACATACATAAATACATACGTACATACATACATACATACATACATACACACATATATACATACATACATAGATTACATAGATATGTGCGTAAATGTTTTTAAGTAATGATATCCTGTCGCTTTTGGAACTGCGTCAAAGTAAAGTTATCTATATATGAAAGGTTCTTAGCATCGGCTGAATTGGATGCATTGGTAAGAATACATGAATTTCCGTGTATATATATATATATACATATATATACATTCAACATGTGCACATAAATATACATATATACATCCAGTTGCACACAAACACATAATTTATATACTTGTTTGTCATTTTATACAATTATATTTTTCATAGTATACATGTACACACACACCGTCTCTGTGTGTGTATGTATGTGTGTGTGTGTGTGTGTGTGTGTGTGAATGTATGCATATATTCACATGTACACTTATCAAAAGATAAACTTATATAAATAGGTCAAATGAAACACATGTGTACTGCCGAAGAGGCTAAAAGATCTTACACTTTAAATATTTTATATATGTATGTATATATAGTTTGTTTTCTCGATTGAAGTTTAGATATTATTATAGCTGGCCAACTGCTCGGTGGCAAGGTTTTTGAGAAAAGATATTAAAAATAGTGTTCTTTTTTCCGTAATTTTTGGGGTTCAATCTGCACTTCAAATTTTACGTTTATTACAATATCTTGCAAATATTTATGTCCTTAGATACCAGTGACCAATTGTAGCGTATGATATACAGAGCTTTCCTCTAGGTGGATTGGTATATTATTCATTGCACCAGTAATTGTTTCTATAAAACTGAAAATGTATGTGGGTAGAGATTTGGAGATTTCTCATCAGTGATCTATAGACGTTTTTTAGTCGTCGTCCCGTGGGCACCTGACTTCTATTTTGCGGTTCTGATCAATAATAACAGTATGTATGATGTATGTATTGTGTCAGATTAGAGGAAAAGGTAAACAGCTAATAGTAATCATGTACAGCAGTATTATCTGTCTTTTACTAGGACCATCAGCGACGAAACTGCCATCGTTACTCTACGTTCTCACCCTACTCTGTAGAAGGTGGTAACGTAGAAGATCTTAATAAGGCGAAAATAACCCCGAACCAAAACATCTCTACATACAAGGGCAGACACACTTGATTCATTAAGGTAAGAGGAATTTGAGATGCCCCAGTGTTTCGATCTCTTCAGTCAAAGTTATTCCCGGATCAATGAATGTTGATCATCTAATTTTGTGCCTACTTGAGCTAAACAAGCTATGACAAAGTGTCACAGTACAACTGAAACAGAACAGTGTCTCTTGCCAAACTGCTGATACCTCGGAGTATGTTTACCAGAGATGTTTTCATTGCAAACAAACACACACTCTCACACATAACAAACATCTACACCCCCCCCACACACACACTTCGATATATTTTCCAGAGATATTCAGAGGATATTATATTTAGCTGTATGAATATTTACCTGAAAAACTGTGGAAATGGAAAAGACTTCTGAGACAGACGTTTCGTTTGACGTTCACATAATCATGAGCGAGTCAAAAGCTTAGAGAGTGTGAGATAACAATGAACCTTCGAGTGTTGAATAAACAAACGTCCTGTGCAGATTTAACTTATCATATATTAGGGAGTGTTGGTAGAAAGTTTCGTTGAGCAACCAATCCATGTACCTCTTAATAGATTTCTGCATATATTTTATATTTTCAAGCATGTTCACAACTTTAAGAATGCATGTATGTAATGCATAGTCATATGAAATGCTTTATGATTTGGGCACACGTATATCAATATATAATACCCAATATCATTCTGTGTTATAAGCAAGTCGATTATGTTTAGAATCGTTATATATACATAGATATACCCTGTAGTGGTAAGAGTTGCGTTTTTTTCTTCTGAAAAAGCTATATCGCAAATGGAATCTGTGATTCACAGCGCCCTGTAGAGAGGACTCAGTGCTTTAACAAAGACGATCTAGTTATAGAATGCAGCTAAAAGTATGTTGACTGAACGTACATATATCAGGTGATTTACAACTTAAAAGAAAATGACCCTCCGCCGACACAATTATATATATATATATATATATATATAT
>NC_068982.1:169737414-169737830 GCF_001194135.2 Octopus bimaculoides
ATGCATATGCGTAGGAGTGGCTGTGTGGTAAGTAGCTTGGTGACGAACCACATGGTTCCGGGTTCAGTCCGACTGCGTGGCACCTTAGGCAAGTGTCTTCTACTATAGTCTTGGGCCGACCAAAGCCTTGTGAGCGGATTTGGTAGACGGAAACTGAAAGAAGCCCGTCGTATATATATATATATATATATATGTATGTGTGTGTATAAGTTTGTGCGTCTGTGTTTGTGTCCCCAACATCACTTGACAACAGATGCTGGTGTGTTTACGTCCTCGTAACTTAGCGGTTCGGCAAAAGGTACCGATAGAATAAATACTAGCCTTACAAAGAATAAGTCCTGGGGTCGATTTGCTCGACTAAAGGTTGTGCTCCAGCATGGCCATAGTCAAATGACTGAAACAAGTAAAAGAGTAAA
>NC_068982.1:169739124-169739737 GCF_001194135.2 Octopus bimaculoides
TATATATATATATATATTATATATATATATGTATATGTATATTTATATATATATATACATTGATGTCAATATATATATACATATATACATATATACATATATGCATATATGAATACATACAGATACATACAACACGCATGCACACACACACACACACATATATATATATATATACACGCATATATGCATATAAGAGTTACACTGACACGTATTTCTTGATTTTGATGAACTTTGCTTTCATTATCAAATATCAAACAAAAATCTAATCAATAGGAAATAATTTATCTATTATCAATTTACCATCAATAAGTAGAACTTTTGTGCGTGCGTGCGTGCGTGTGTATGTGTGTGTGCGTGCGTGTGTATTTATTTTTGTTTGTGTATGCTTGTGTTTGTGCTATGTATGTGTGTGTTTGTGCGTGTGCGCGTGAGTGTGTGTGCTTGACATCAATGTAAATGAATGTATATTTCTGTAGGTATATACATTGAAAAGTACCTTTACTCCTGATCTTTTGACAAATATATTTACAAGGATATAAGCGATTACACCTTAAGACATAGGTGCAACACACACACACACACACACACACACACACACACACACACACACACA
>NC_068982.1:169739778-169746300 GCF_001194135.2 Octopus bimaculoides
CACACACGCACATACACACATACACTCACTCACACACTCACACACACACAAATCTATCTATCTATCTATCTATCTATCTATCTATCTATCTATCTATCTATCTATCTATCTATCTATCTATCTATCTATCTATATATATATATATATATATATACATACATACATACATATATATGTAATGCATACATGCATACATACATACATGCATACATACATGTATACATACCTAACTGCTCCTGTACAATTCTCGCCCATCAAACTTGCTAGTTATTGTTCAACCCGAGGCTTTTGTAGAAAACACTTAATCATGATACTCCGCGTTGTTTTTTTAAAATAATAAACAGATAGTTACAAAGAAAACTTCTTAACTGACCGTCATGTCCTTACCATTAAATACTACAGCTTCAATATTTTTGACTAGATAACCTGACTCATAGACTAACATTATGTATACTTATAGAGAATTTTATTACTTTTATTACGTTTTTCAGCATATGCTCTATATTTAAAAACAGTCTATTCTGACCGAAATCAACCTTGCTGGCAGAAACGTTAGCATAACGGGCGAAATGCTTAGCGGTATTTCGTCTGTTGTTACGTTCTGAGTTCAAATTCCGCCGAGGTCGACTTTGCCTTTCATCCTTTCGGGGTCGATAAATTAAGTACCAGTTACGCACTGGGTCGATGTAATCGACTTAACCCCTTTGTTTGTCCTCTCTATGTTTAGCCCCTTGTGGGCAATAAAGAAATTGAATATAGTCCGAGGGAACTACTGACAAAGGTGTCGGGTAAGTGTAATACCTCAAGGTTACTGACCTTGTGCCTAAGTCAGAAACAAACAAGCTTTGTGTTTGTTTAGAGACGTCTTGATCCAAGACCCGTATGATCAAAAGAATTCCAGGCCTGATGATCCTAAACACTTTCTCGGAGATACATCTAGAACCATATTTGCGAATATGATCTTTCTATTTGATGATGGCATAGTTGAAATCGAGCGAGATCTAGATTCGATTTCTAGCATGCTATGCAACAACCTACAGGGCCTTTCGTTAGTTCATCTACGGTGATCGATAATTATTGTCAAGAAGATACTTTAGATATTTTCTACTGGCAAAAAGGGAAACGTGTAAGGACAACAAGCCTTCTGTCATTATCCAACCCTAAGCCATAGTTTACAGTTTATCACACTGGTAATTGACAATGAGTATTTAGTTCAAATGAACTTTATAATATGTATCTACAATCGACAGTGAGATAAACTGGGGTTTTTAGATCTTAAAATAACCCGCTTCTTGTAGATTTGAAACTACGACTCACTAGCTCCTTTATTAATGTCTTGTGTACTTGGATGTTACACGATGTCTCTGGAAATTTCGCTGTCACTCCCTCCTCCATTTTTGATTTTTATCTGCCATACACACACACGCGCACATCACACACAATCACACACACACGCACACCCTCCACACATACACTTGCACACATATACGCATGCATAAAGGAATTATATACATATATACATACACACACAAATACGTATGTACCATCAGATGAATTCATATATAAAGACGTACGCACATGTACAAACATACCAATATGCATGTATGTGTGTATATTGTTGTTCAGTTGTCAGCGATGCAAGCAGACAAATGTTTTAGAGTTTGGTATATAATTGGAAATTATTCAGCAAATTAATGACATTGAGAGTCTAAATCTGTATAATTTACCAATAAACAAGAAAGTGGTGGCATTTTAACATTTTTGAAGAACTAGAACTTCTGATATTATCCGACCTTTACTGCAGCTTTGGTAGCACATTGTAATTCTCAGCGTTTGTTTTGTGTGATGGTTCGAACCCCCCACCTCACAAAAAAGAGCGTAATAGATGAAAAGGCAAAAAAAAAAAAAAACACGCAAAAATAAATAAATAAAATAAAAAATAAAAAAATCTACGTGATAAAATCCACAACAGTATTCCTCTTTTTATCCTCTGCCTTTTTTCTTTCACTGAAAGATAAATATTTTATTATTTGTAGATATTTTCACCCTAATATAACCATTTCTAGATTATTTTAAACATTCTGATAAATATTGCATTACTTGGTATATTTCAATGCCGAGGGCTAACTCTGTTTGCTGACGTTTGTATAGTTAAATCTGTTTATCTTTGATTTGCTCTGGAATCGAGTTCATTCTGTCAGCACTAAATAACAGATCTGGTGTGTTTCAAAGAACTGTTCCAGCTGATGAAGCATTATTTTCTAACTGAAAAAACAAAACAACAGCATCCACAATCCTGTGTTCTTACTGGCTCAGCTGCACATGATTTTTTTTTTGCGTGTGTGTCAAGCGAATTGAAAGTACTTCCGGCAGCTGCCGTGAGCATGGTGAGACATTTACGCAGTGAATGACAGATTGGTCTTCAAAAAGTAATGTTTTGAGAAGTTAATTCTCGAGATGGCAGCTGATTCTTGCGGTTAGTATGATGATCGAGTTTTAAAAGTTCTTTACACTTCCTGAACTTTGTTTTTCTTTTCTCAAAATAAAAGTTTTATAGATTTAAATAATGTTTATCAATTCCTTCAATATTTTCAACAATTCTAAAGTGAACGTGTTGTATTCCTCATGTGGTATTTCTCTTTTACACGGAGAAGGAAATCGGTATCAGCCTTACGTATAAAACTTTCAGGATGGTAAAATGTACCTACCCATACATACATACATACATACATACCTACCTACATACATACATACATACATACATGCATGCATACATGCATACATACATGCATACATACATATATACATACATATGTACGTACGTATGTATGTACGATTGTATGTATGAATGTGTGTGCGAATGTATTTAAGTGAGTATGTATGTGTGTGTATATATACCATCATACCATTTCTATGAAACTGAATGCAGAAAACGATGAACTGTTTATATTCAGAATACTTCTAAGAATGTAAACACCGTTCGTATTTTTTTAATAAATTATTCAGGAAGAGAAAAAGAGGGAAGACACCATGACTTGCGAATGTTCTCCCAGACTGTTAAGATTAATGAGGTTGCTTACTTGATTTCAAAACAACTTTCTAACCATATCACAAACATGTCTATTACTCTCTGAAAATTTCTATTAATTTATACGACTCATGATAAGAAACAATACACTTACCTCATAATTGAAATAACTGACAATATATAGGATATATGAGACGATTTAAGAAGGGACACTGATTTTTATTGCTTCTTTTGGGATAACAATTATATAATACTAGTAGTAACACCGCCTTCCGGGTGGTTTTTTGCTAGTGTATGTTGAATTTATATATTCGAATGTGGGAACAAATAACGCAATATGTATATTGCATTATTGTATTGTAGTCAATTTGTTAAATGAAACCAATATATTACCTAACAATCAATACAAAGTCAACGACATAGACACAAATATTAATCCAGGGCTTTTGTTATTGAAAGGACTGTGGTTTGCACATCTGTGTGTAACCGAATAAAACTTGAAATGAGAGATTTCTATGTAATTTTGATACAACTAAATAGATATAACGTGGAAGTTTTCACAAATATTCTCACTGTATCTCAAAGAAATACTTTGTAATCACTTATGAAAGCAGTTGAAAAGAGAGGGTTCAGGAAGAGAAAAACCAAGACAAATCGAAATAGAGGCGAGGGACTAAAAGGTTAAAAACGTACAATGAGGAGAGGAGTGAAAGAACAAAAGTTACAGAGAAAGTGAGACTAAAAAGAATAGAGAAAGTAAACAAAAAAAATGTTTGTAATCCCATATTTCTAATGAAAACAATTGAATAGAAGCGATTTTGTATTCTAATAGAAATGTTAAACGAAATCAGTATATTACCTAACTATAAACGCAAAGTCGACGACTTAGGCACGGAAAATAACCAAAGGTTTTCATTATTTAAAGGACTATATTTTTGTATAACGGAATAAAACTCGAAATGTAAATGTAGTGAAAAGGTTTTCACAATAATTCTTAAAGTATCTCTAAGAAAAACTTTGTAATCACGTAACTTTAAAGAAAATAATTAAATAGAGGTGGTTCAGAGAGGTAGATAGATACATAGATAAATAGAAAGAGAGAAGGAGATAGAGAGAGAGAGAGAAATAGAGATGCAAGGAAAGAAACTAAGGTTTAGAATGAGAGAAGAAAAGTTAGAAGGATTGAGAAAGAGAAAGACAATAGAAATAGAGAATAGAAGCAATAAACAAATGAATGAATAAAGAGAGAGAGAGAAAGTGAGTGAGGGAGAAAGAGAGAGAAAGAAGAGAGTAAGACATTAATTCTCGTAGTGAACTGAAATTAGTTTTCTGACTGAATCGTATAGTTGAAATTATCTTTTTCTACCCTAGGCACAAGGACCGAAATTTTTGGGGAAGAGGCCAGTCGATTAGATTGACTCCGAAAGGATGAAAGGCAAAGTCGACCTCGGCGGATTTTGAACTCAGAGCATAAAAGACAGACGAAATACCGCTAAGCATTTCGCCCGGCGTGCTAACGTTTCTGCCAGCTCGCCGCCTGATAGCCACCAGACTTTTAATTCTCAATTCATCCAGAATGAAATATTTCTGGACCAAAAGGCTGCTCTGTAAAATTGACGACTGTCAAGATGGTCTGCTATGCTAAATAAAAGTCTTCTCTGTCAGGAATAGGCAATAAGAGACTACTTGATTGTATCCATCAACTGAATCACTGTATGAAGAGCATTTTTTTTTTCGCTATTGCTTCTAAAGCCGAAATACGTTTACAAGACATGGAAAAATGTATGTCTGCATGTGTGTCACAATGTTTGTGTGTTTGCGCGCGTGTGGGTGTTTGTGTGTTTGCGCGCGTGTGGGTGTTTGTGTACGTGCGTGTGTGCTGTTTTGAAAATATGACTGTACTCTAGTTTTCTTTTATTTGTCAAGTAGTTTGTTTCCTAAAGTAAAATTTTCAAATCCATTACTTTCAGAATCAATTGATGTTGCTGTATATTGCTGTATCTTTTTAGTAGACAGGACAAACGTCATTAGTATAGATATTAAAGTCAGAATATTTGTCCAAACAGATAAAAAAAATATGAATGTTAAAATCTCTACTTAGAAATACATTTAGATTCTCTTTTACAAATGCAGGACTAGAAAAAAGAAATTCAAAGAATAAAACAAACACTAATCAACAACGCGTATTCTATGTACAAAGAAATAATAATCTTTATGCTACATCTATTGCTAAAACTCAAAACAATACATAAAGTGTATTGTGAATGAAATGCGTACTAATTCCATAGTCGATAAACGCAATTTTGCTTTCAAATTTTGGCACAAGGCCAGAAGTTTCGGAGGAGGGAGTAAGTCGATTACACCAACCTCATTGCTCAACTGGTACTTTATTTATCGACCCCGAATGATGAAAGCTTGCCGCCTAAGATAAACTCAATATTAAAATCATCATAAGGCGGTGAGCTGGCAAAATGTACACCGGGTAAAATGCTTAGCGGTATTTCGTTCGTCTTCATGCTCTGAGTTCAATTTCCGCCGAGGTCGACTTTGCTTTTCATCCTTTCGGGATAGATAAACTTAGTACTAGTCGATGTATTTCGAATTACTGCATTCCCTGAACTTGCTGGCCTTGTGCCAAAATTTGAAACCAGTATTAAAATCATAAAACAGAACGCAAAACTCATTAATAATGTCGATACTTAAGTACAACTAATATATTACAAAAGTATAACAACAATGCAACCTCCAACGACATCACCACAACCAACACGACCATTGCCATCACATTGCTAACAGCACGTCAAATATAAATAACATCATTTAAACCACCGACGTCATCTAAACCACTACCATTATCAGCAGCAACAGCAATACCACCACCTCCAATGTTAACGTCAACGCTACTCCACCTATCATCTTAAAAATGGATATTACATAGGATAATGCAGTCCTGGGTCCATGCACAGAAAAAAAGCGTGATGGTGATGGTTGGCTTGCATTTGACCATTGGTCAGTTCGATGAAAGTTGAAATTAGTAGTTTTCTTCTTACTTTATTATTTTATTCATTTATTTTTATTATTTTCATGTTCCATATCCAACTTTCTTCTTTTCCTTATATACCCTAATACTCTTCTATCTGCTCCCTTCTCAGCTTGTCTCTTTTTATCTTTCACGTTTTTTAAAACGTTTAGTTATTCATTCTCTTTCAAGAAAATCAAATCCAATGCACCCTCTTAAAGCCTAGCCAGGCGCATGGGCCCGGCTTCCCGGTTTCAATGGCGTACGTGTTCCCCAGTTGGACGGGACGCCAGTCCATCGCAGCGTTACTCATTTTTGCTAGATGAGTGGACTAGAGTAGCGTGAAATGAAGTGTTTTGCTCAAGAAAGCAACTCGTCGCCCGGTCCAGGAATCGAAACCACAATCTTACGATCATGATGCTGACACCCTAACTACTAGGCTACACGCCTCCACATTCATTCTCTTTACATGATA
>NC_068982.1:169746990-169747723 GCF_001194135.2 Octopus bimaculoides
ATATATATGTGCGTTATTAAAAAGTGTATATGTATATATTTTTGCTGCTTTTTAATAAAGTATATATATATATATATGCTTTATTAAAAAGCATCAAAAATATCACAAAAGCTGTTACTCAGAGTTTCACGTTCCAGTTCGTCGGACAGTTTTGTATAGAATGGAGCAAGATAAAGCTATATGCAGAAATAGAATTACTTTGATTGATACATATTTGAAAATGGTTTTGTTTCATTGTTCCTTTCAACTAACGGTCTTTTCAATAACCAGTTGCATGAAATAACAAATTGCGGCTTAAAATCAGATTATTATAAAAATGGAAGAAAATCTTAAATTAAAAATAGCTTATGAAGGAGAAAGGCCTGAATACCAGGGTAAAAACTTTGCTTAGGCCTCTGGGCAGTTATCACCAAGCTTATGTCAAAATATGATGCAGATTCTCTGCTCAACTTTCTATGTCATGGTCAATGGGACGATCACACGCTACACATCTTCCTTCCAAGCACTGCTGTAAACAGCGGAAGTGAACTAGAACACTAAAACTTAGTGCACATGCACAACAGAAGTGAAAGTCAATCTGTGACAGGCGGATTTACTCTGCGTGCTTTAGCATCGTTACTATGGCAACAATCCGGATACTTAGTGATGAGACCACGTATATATGTATGCATATGTATATATATATATATATATATATATATATATATATATATATATATATATATATATATAT
>NC_068982.1:169748805-169753158 GCF_001194135.2 Octopus bimaculoides
TATATATATATATATATATATATATATATATATATATATATGTATTATACATCAATATATCTTTATATTTATAAAAATCTATGTCTATATTTTTCTGTCTATTTAACATCAGACAGAATCCAAGATGATATGATAGAATGTATCATGCTCTCACAAATTGTATTAGGCGCCTTTGCAGACGTGAGCAGACATTGACACCCTTACCTCAGCAGAACATTCAGAATGTGATACACGGATGATGAGGTAGTTACCTCAGCACTAAGCTGCTACTCGTTTCAGCTTTGTAGACTGGAGCAATGTGAACTGAAACGCTTGTTGAAGCACACAACGTGCCGTCCAGTCTGGAAGTCGAATCTGTGACCTAATGATTATGAAACCGAAAGCTAACTTCAAGGTTACACGTCTACAGACACCCACACAAATACGAGTACTTGAGAGATAGATAAGATATATTGAAAGATAGATAGAATAACTAAAAAATTAAAGAATGACAAACATACTGAGAAAAATCAGAGAAGGCAGAGAAACTAAAAGAGTGAAAGAGAAAAGAGAGAAATATATATAAAAAGTGAAAATAACAAACTGTAGAGGAAATAGATGGGTGAGCGGGATGAGGAACTGATGGAAATAATTTTGGTAGGAAGTCTGTAATAATGAACAGAATATGAGAAAGACAGAAGAAGCATTGGTATAAGAATTAAGAACAAAAATAGACTTATATACATATTTCTTAATTTAAAATTAATATTAGTCTCTAATATGAATTAGATTCCAATGCAAAATATGCCAAAACGCATTGCATAATTTCCAGTGCGATTTGGTTTGGGTATGTTGCAAAATCATGCAGTTATCTTTGATGCCATAGAAAGCTTGCCAAGAATTGATGCTATCAATTCCTTTTATCAAAATCTTAAAACAAAAAAAGACTCCATTGCTTTTCCTTGATACACTGCTGATATAGTAGAATACTTCTTTACCACTTTGTTTTTGATTTCTCTTCTCCTTTCCTACCTCTCTACTTCCATTCACCATCTTTTTGCCAATCACACATCCATGCATACGTACACATTCTTCATCCATTTCGGGCATTTGTCATTTTACTCTATTTTTGTTTCAGTGTTTTTTGTTTTAAAAGTTTTGAAACCCTGTAATACTCATTTGCACATACTTCATACGCTACATTCAACCACTGTACGAGCGTTCCTGTGATTTTTTTTTTTTACCTTGTCTTGAAAAAACGAAAATGAGTATACTTATTCCACGCAGAGGTTTATCGAAAATTCTCTTGGATGTGCATATGTTTAGGCAATATATAGCAATATATATATTGCTGATAGATAATGCTTTTCTATAAGAAACAACGAACCGCCATTGAGTTCTTGATGAAGGGGAATGAAGGCTGTTCTACATACACAGGAGGCTTAAGTGTTTTAACGTAGATAAGGTCACTGACAAAAACAATGACTAGTAATAATAACAACAACAATATTGCTATGCTATTAATTCTATCATTAACTTTGCTGCTGCTGCTGCTGCTACTACTACTACTACTACTACTACTACTACTACTACTACTACTACTACTACTACTACTGTTGTTGTTGTTGTTCACTGTCGAAGCTTGATATGTTTTGAAAGCTCTCAGTTTGTGTTCAGATTTGTTTTTCCTTAGAGGGTCGCTGTTACTGATTTTATTGTATTACACTATTATCAAGTTGACCAGAAGTATCAGGAAATCTTGAACCTTTTTTCTTGTTATTTGTCTTACAGAGCAACATTTTAACAGAAACAAAGCAAGGAAAAATATTTTCAAAATGGCTTCGTCTTCACCGACTGGCTAGCAAGATGGGAACATTGTGAAGTTACTTTCAAGGTGCAGTTATCGTTTGTAATCACTAACCATAATAGCAGCAGCATATGTAGCAACAACGACAGTAAAAAACAACAGCAACATCTGTAACAACGTTATTTCTTCCGGCATTTTGCATTCTGACTTAAAATCCTGTTGGGGTCAATTTCGTTTATCCTCACACTGAGATCGATAAAATAAATTATCAGTCAAGAGCTGGGATCATTTTTCTACTACTACTACTACTACTACTACTACTACTACTACTACTACAACTACTGCTGCTGCTGCTGCTGCTGCTGCCGCTGCTGCTGCCGCTGCTGCTGCCGCTGCTGCTGCCGCTGCTGCTGCCGCTGCTGCTGCCGCTGCTGCTGCCGCTGCTGCTGCCGCTGCTGCTGCCGCTGTTGCTGCCGCTGTTATTGTTATTCTTAATATCAGTGTTAAGCGGGGAAGTGACACCGTCAAAATGCGCATCGGAAAATTGCTTAGCAGCTCTTCTTACAGCTCTTTACGTCCTAAGTTCAACTCTCGTCGAAGTCGAGTTTGCCTTTTATCCTTTCGGATAAAAATAACATAGAATTTGAACGCTGGAGTCAACGTGATCCGCCTCTCCTCTCTCTCGAAATTGCTGGCCTTGAAGTAAACAAAGAAAATAAAGGGGGAAAAAGGAGAGAAAATTCACAGCGACAATGCTTTTCTCAGTAAGTATGACGTACTAGATAAGACAATCTTTTACACTTCTTGCATGGATGGTAAGCCAGGTATCATTCTTAAATAGCTTTCAGTTCCTTTTTGATCACTCCAAGTGCTCCTACAATCACTAGTATTGTAACCGTCTTGAGTTGCTACATCTTTTCGATTTCGGTTACCAAATATTTATATTTTCTGAGCTGATCAAATTCTTTTACCGAGATATTATGGTCACAGGGTATGCCCAAGTCAACAGGCTTTATTGATTTGATCTTTCACGGCAATATCTAGTTTATTTTCTTTGCTGGTCCGGTCTGCACATTCCGGAAAGTCCCGAAGAATCGTTACATTTTCTCCCTCAGTTACAACCTCAAGGTGGTGCTTGCACCATTTGTCAGCTGTTTTGATTTTATAATGCCGACACATTATCCGATATAGATATTGGTCAACTCTGTGATGTCTTGATTTGTACTCTACAGGTGCTAAAACCTTAGACCCAGAGATTAGGTGGTCCACTGTTTCAATCCAATCGTTGCAGTATCGGCACTTTGGGTCTACACCATTTTTCATCACATTGGCTTGATAGTTCCAGTAGTTGTTCCTCTTCGATTACTATTGCAAACAGCAGTAGCTTTCTTTAACTGAATACACGTCGTTGATTGGCTAAAATTATCCAAATACAACTTTAATACGAAAGTACGAAATTTTGTGAAAAATGTTCAAAGAAAACCGTGTTCTGCGTGAAAAATTCTACCAGTATACGAAATTTCAAACTGTATAGTTAAAAAAAAAAAAATTAATTAGAAAATCCGTGCGCCAAACTGAACAGATCCGTCACGGAAAATAGAAAGGTAAAATTTTCATAGAAAATTGTAGATATTAAAGTTTTAAAATTTTCTAAAGATGATCGTTAGTATGTCCGATCAGAGAAAACTGTAGTGTTCTTGAAAATAAAAATAAAAAATGAAAATTGAAGTATTATTATTATTATTATTATTATTGAGTGAGAGAGCAGTGCATGCCATCAAAGAAACACTGGGGTAAAATTTACGAAACTCAGTATATCCATCATGGCTACCTGTCTGATAACCATTTGTGCACGACATGGTGATCTCATATCAGGATAAACGGCGCATGACCTTGCAGGTGGGGTGCAGTTAGAATTTTCTTCAGTCTGAGTAGCCCATCCCGATCAAAAGGTTCCCGAAGAAGGGTTGTTTAAGGATGTTGAACGAAACATCCTCGCTTCCAAAGGGGAATTATCCAAACCCAATGAAATTCCTCTCAACACACGGCTATGATGCTCCTCCACTACTTCTGCTCATGATCAGACATGCACATACCGTCATGCTCAACTGGTTAAGGTCAAACAATTGACAAGCAAATCTATGATATTGAGCAGAATATTTGCTGTAGCCCATCTTTTATACCAATAAAAAAGAATGTACATGATAACACTTCCATTCAGTGGAAGTGTTACCACTGCCTGGTACTGCATCAGGGCATTCTTCTTCTTCTTCTTCTTCTTCTTCTTCTTCTTCTTCTTCTTCTTCTTCTTCTTCTTCTTCTTCTTCTTCTTCTTCTTCTTCTTCTTATTATTATTATTATTATTATTATTATTATTATTATTATTTTATGTTTGACTTTTGTTTTGCATTTGTACAAGTTGGATCCAAGTCTCACCCAGAGACCTCAAGAGACAACAAGTTAGAAGTTCATGTAGGTGTTATGCCTAGGGTACCATATATTTGGATTTGTACAGTTTTGTTCAAGTGAATGTTTAAGAAACCATAAGAAAATTATGTTTGCTTTAA
>NC_068982.1:169757619-169762101 GCF_001194135.2 Octopus bimaculoides
TCTATGGGTATCAAAACGTATATATCATTGTGTACACGTTCAAGTGTATGCGTAATTATTCAATATATGTACTTACTATTTTGTTCCATTTCTTTTTTTTTATATAGTTTGTAAACTTTCCGGTGTTGGTTTTGCGTGTGTGATCGCACGTGTTTCATTGAGACATCGTGCATAGGAGGTCCTAATTATTATTATTATTATTATTATTATTATTATTATTATTATTATTATTATTATTATTATTATTATTATCATAATGACGGTGAACTGGTAGAATCGTTAGCACGCTGGACGAAATGCTTAGCGGTATTTCGCCCGTCGATAAATTAAGTACCAGTTACGTACTGGAATCGGTCTAATCTACTGGCTCCCTCCCTCAAAATATTATTATTATTATTATTATTATTATTATTATTATTATTATTATTATTATTGTAACTGAGACTAGGTAAACATTATTATTGCCTGAGTTGAAATTGAAATGCAGTCAATCCTGTTCTTCAGCGCTTCCAGGATCAATAATATAATAACCAGTAAAATACTGGGGTCGTTCTTAACACTTGTATAACTCCTTCCCAAATTTGTGACTCTGTACTGTAATAATACTATAAATCATTAATATATTTTCGTTCGTGCAAAATGCTTTCCTTGTAATGGAAGCAGATGTGTTAATATACCAACATTTGCTTGCGTTTTACTGATATACTTTTCTTTGGAAATATCAATTTCGTTTACTCTTCAAAGAATAACATTCCAACGCAGATAATAAGAATATCGAGTTTTCTTCCGAAAATGTGATGCCAAATCTACTTTGTTCTTCATTAAGTTTTACTTTATCTTATTTACTTATTTGTGTAATTTATATATATTAGGGAATGTGTATGTTTGTATGTACGGTATTTGTGTACGTTTGTGTGTATATATGTTAATACCACAGTTATATTTAAATGTATGGATGTATACACACACGCTCTCTCTCTCTCTCTCTCTCTCTCTCTCACATATATATACATATATATAAGCTTACTCCTATACATATGAGTATTTATGTACATCTGTACGTGTGTATATAAGTATGTAAATACGACAACATATCTACGTATATGTGTATATTTTCTTGTTTTTATTTTTATGATTTCTCCCCTAACGAGAAAATGTCGGTTTCTAACCTAGAAACATGGCTCTTTCATTGGTATTTACACAACCATCTAGACATGTACGTATGCATGCATGCATTTATGTATGTATGTATATATGTATGTATGTATGTATGTATGTATGTATGTGTGCGTGTATGTATGTGTGTGTGTGTGTTTGTATGATATTTGTGTTTGTATGTTTGTATGTATATATATCTATGCGTGTGTATGAATAAATGAATGAATTGTTATAAGTGTTTATCTATATATGAATGTGTGTATGCATGAATACAAGCTTGTATGTACGTCTTCTGGTTTCATTTTACAATTTTCACTACAGTGAAGAAATTCATTGGAAGACAGACAACATCAACTGAGCAGTCATGTATACAGTATGTGCGCATCTCGGTACATATGTGAATTTTCATATTATCACTTAATCATGTCTACATGTGCATATGTTTGGCATATCTATACATGCGTATTAGCATTTATTCCCAGGGTTAACATATTTTCACAGCTCCATTAATAGTTTGTAAGCGTAATTTGCCAATTAGCTACGTGTTTTTGGTTTTGTGGAGTATAGTTTCCGAAGTTTGGTTACATATAAGTGAGTTACATATAAGTGAGCTCAAATAATTACAGATACAGGTCTAAAGCTATAGACTGGACAGAATGAATATCTGCAGATATCTCATTAATTTGCATAAATGTTTTCTTTTTTACTCTTCTTCACCTTCATATCTGCTCGGAACCTCTTTTTACTATAATGTTCTCTTTTTCTTTTTCTCTACCACAGAACATCATGTATAGTGTTTTGTTTATATTTCACTGAAATTTCACAGACATTCGCCGTTTTTCTTTCATATTATGCATATACACATCCTCTATATCATTATAATTTTTTCTGCTTTGTTCCTGAAGGCTATCTGTATGACGTTTTGGTCTCAGAATCATGCCTCAAACGCAGATAACGTAATGATGATATTTTTCGTGTGTATGAATGGATGCATGCGCACACAAGCCTGTTTATGTATTTAAATACACACACACACACATACACACACACACTCAAACACGCACAAACACATACGTATATATATTTCTGCCTCTCTTCAGTTCTAGACACTTCGTTTGCTAGACATGGCAGTAGCTCACCACTGATCACAATATATATAAATTCAATCGCTGTAAAATCCGTTCGTACAGAACAGCCATGTTGAAGTGATTACGAACATTACCTACTAGTACAATTACTGCGATCATCTCTTAGATTTTAGAACTAACTTTTTAGCTTGTTGTAAAAGCAGCGACTGAGTGTCGCTTGAATTTATATATATGTATATATTGCGAGCAGAGGCGGGTTACTGCCATCTCTAGAAAAAATAGCCAGAAACCAGACTAGGTATGTTGGTCCCGTTGCTAGTAGGTGGTAGGGGTTCACTCCCCTGCTCGTATTATATCCGTAGCAGCTGTGCATCGTAAACAAGGTAGAGGAGATGCCCTCTTGGGGTTAAAAAATTGTGATAAATCCGTTCCAACGGAAGAGCTGAAGTGATTGCCAACATGACTTATACACACACACACACACACACAAACACACACACACTCACACACACACACACACACACACACACACACACACACACACACACACAATATTAATAATTATATAGATAATTATAACAAGGGATTGACAAAAAACGCCTCTCTACGCACTGAAAATAGACGTCAAATGGCGTTAAAACTACCTTAAAAACTCTGAGTTTTTAGGTGGATTTAAAATTTAGAAAATTTACGTATAAGGTCTTCATTTTCATGCTGACCTCCTGATAAAATCATGAATGATTTTATCCTTTATTATATAATTAAAAGTCCTTAGTTGATAAATCTGGCGAATAGAGCTGATGCAGAAGCGATATCGTGTTGTTTTTTGCGCGAAACTCCCGAGAGAGGAGAGCTCGGTGACAGGGTGCATTGTCGGCGTGAAGAATCTAATTCTTCACACCCCACAGATCCGGTCGCTTTCACCAAATGCACTCTCTGAAACACTTCAAAACGTCGAAGTAAACTCTTGATTGACGGTCTGGCGCTATGGGAACGACTTCTCGATGTACTATACTGCACATGTCGGGAAAAAAGATGAGCATGCTCTTGAATGAGCTGCGGCTCTGTTTTGCCTTCTTCAGTCGTGGAGATGAAGGGCTCTTCAATGGTGATGATCGCTGCCTCGTTTCAGGGTCGTATCCGTAGACCCAACTATCGTCAACGGTGATAATCCGCATCATGAGGGAGGGGGTCTTCAGCAGAATGCAGACGGAGATCTTCACACATTTTGACGCGATGCTCTTTCTGCTCAGTGGTCAGCAGGCCTGGGTCAAACGTAGAAGAGATCTGCTGCCACATGCCCTCTTCAGACGTAAGGATTGCCTGCACAGACCTGTCACATCAGCAATGCCGTTGGTTGTCCTCCGACGATCCTCATGTACAAGCTGATGAATTTTCCTCCCATTTCTGGGGGTGACGCTTGTGGCAAGTCTTCCAGATCGCTCATCGTCTTCTAGGGACGTTTTTTCCTCTTTTGAAGCACCCGTGCCACTTGAAACATTGCGTACGACGCATTGCTTCGTCGCCTTAAACTTGCCGAAGCATGCTAAATGTCTCTCTAGCAGACTCTCCAAGTTTAACCCAAAATTTCACGTTGGCACTTATTCCTGTCCCGGACAAAATCGCAGACTACAGCATATACGTGATCACAAAAACACAAATTTCACAACATGCGAAGTAAACACAACAATGTCACTTGGCACACTGCCTCATGAAGATCACTGCTAGCTCTCACTTGTGCACGCAATCGTATACTACCGACTGTTGGCGCGCTACAGAACTAGTCCGGGAGATTTTCGATACAATCTTGTATATAGATGTATGTCTGAGTTGTGTATGTATGCCTGTATTTATACACAAATAGCATAGATTAAAAGCCCAAATTTATTTAAAGAGAGCCGATGTGAAAGAAAAACAGCATAAAAATTATAAAATAACAATAAATATTGGTTTAATATCATTCCTTAACCGAAGTGAATTAGAAAATATACAGTTCATCGGTAATGGAGAATATAATGTGGATGAAGAAATTGAAACAATAACCAAAATTAAATAATCTTGAGATATTGAAAATATAATTAAATTTTACAATATTCTGAAAGAAGAGACAAAATATTTTTTAGAGATATATGAATGCAATGGAAATGAAAATTGCGGTAGGACAGAGATATTGAAATGCAAACAAAGTAAAAGGAGTTATTTATATATATATATATATATATATATATATATATAT
>NC_068982.1:169762246-169763024 GCF_001194135.2 Octopus bimaculoides
ACACACACACACACACACACACACACACACACACACACACACACACACACATGTATGTATAGGGATAGGGAAAGAGAGAAAGAGGGAGAGGGAGATGAAGAAATATAGAATAAGAAAGTCAAGGAGATTGCAAATCTCGAAGAATATAGGTGAAAGGTAAATGATGGTCAGAGAGAAGTTGTGTGTGTGTGTGTGTGTGTGTGTGTGTTTATAAATATATGTATGTACATATATGTATATACACACACACACATATTTCAGTATTTGACAAGAAGAGAGAGAGAGAGAGAGATTCCTCGACAAATACTAGGTAGGAATAACTCATGCCTTGATGCGTGTTATGAAAGTTGAAAATCTATCGTTTGTTCTATATTCCAAGCTGCAGAAAATTCTATGGTTAACCTAGAATCACAGCTACACTAATAATCAAACACACACACGCGCACCTCCCCCCACAATTATATAATTATTAGACATTGTTAACCAAATTCGCTTAACACCTAGTGCGTATAGACATATGCTTGGATGTATTAATCCCTCCCTTATACATATATATTGTTATGTCTCAAGCTACTGCTATGTAGCACCTTCAGATGATCTCTACTCAACCGCTACACAACTGCTACTCGACTGCTACTCAACACTCTACCACGACCAGACTACCTCTATTTATATGTCTTGGGAGATCCTACTTCTTCGCCTGGGGGCGTCGACACAACACATATGCACACACAGACACACAGACACACACACACACACACACACACACACACACACA
>NC_068982.1:169763256-169770831 GCF_001194135.2 Octopus bimaculoides
TATATATATACTTACTAGCAGAGGCTCCCTGTGTTGCCCGGGAATTAAATTGTTCCTTTTATGTTGGAAGAAAAATAAAAATGTGTTGTATAGAAATTTGTTATTCTAAATTCAATTCATTCTTTAATTGGGATTCAATTTATTCTTCAATCGGGAAATTGAATTCATAACACACGCAAAAAAAACAAAAGAAAAAAGCAAAATATAAAATTGACCACTTTTATATTGAGGGAAATTATATAAGAGTTTCTGGGTAAATAACATTCTTTGTTGTCTGGTTTGGAGCATAGACAAATAAATCTTGCAAACTACCAACCCTGGAGCAACCAACATAAAGTTGACCATGAGAAAAGCAAGGCTCAATTGAGTGAAAACCAGCAGATTTCAAAATCTGACCTTGAGCTTTATTAATAGACATTGCTAAGCAAAGTCGCACTGGGAATTGTGTTCGTTTGAACTCAAATGGCTGGAATTCTTGGAATGAAAACCTCTTTTCACCGAGGCACATCCAGTAATGATAGTAGTTTCTATCAAATCAGGTGATAATGTCTTCACAATCAACCTTGCCCCATTGCATTATATAAGAAGGTCTAAATTTCTTAGAAGCATTATTAGGATTCTAAACTTCAGAAAAAGTTCGTGTGGAGGAGTTCCAGATAACTGAAGAGAATTAAGGAACTCTGTTGAGTAATGGACAGTTTAATTTTCATCAAGGACTGAATCAAGTGATTTGTACTCCTTAATGACTGATGGAATCTTATCGTTCTCTATTGCGAGCCAGAGTGAATTACTACTCTCTGTCTAGCATCCACCATTGAGAATAACCACAAAGAAGTCGAAGCCGCAAGAACTGATGATATCGTGGCTTGGTAGGGGTTCACTCTCCTGCTCGCAAATAGCATTGAATAACCAGCTAGAAGAGGCGTCTTCCTGGTGTTAAAAATAGCAGTAACGTCGGTTCCTACGGAACAGCCATGCTTAAGTGGCAATAAGCATTACTTCTTTTAGATATATCCTTATACAAGAATGTTGTTGACAGTAACTGCGGAATTTCGGCCAGCCAAGCTATCGTCGCTCTGTGATGTACTAGAGTTAGTTTTGTTTCAACAGAATCTATCTAAAAGCAAGGCTAACTCTAGGGCATCGCAGTCCAATAATGCCTTACAACATTCTTGTATAAGAATAATAAAATTGTGCTCTACAAATGTATAGAGTAACCCATAAAAACAAGCATTAATATATATATATATATATATAGGTGAGAGAGTTGGTATGTGAAAGCACGTGGTTGGATATATAAAAGAGAAAAAAGAGTGAAAAAACTACAGAAGGCTTGTGTTATATGGTTAAGTATATATTTAAATCGTTATGTTAGAAAAATGTTATAAAATTTTGAGTATGGTAACATTGTTTTGGGAGAAATAACCGGTTTCGTATTTTCTATTCAAATTTCTCATATCGTTTACCTATTTCTTTACCTATATATATATATATATATATATATATATACTAACCGTGTAGATGCAATGTTACTTACCTAGAGAGTGAACAAGTGGAAGTAGGAAGGTAAAATGTGGAAAGGAACTGGGAGACAATGAGAATGAGGATGGGGAGAAAGAGAGTGAAGGGAAGAGAGGGAGGGAGAGAGAGTGATAGAGAGAGAGTGATAGAGAGAGAAGACAGTTTAAAGAGATAAATATAGAGAATGATAAATGAGGTAAATATGAATGAGGGTTAAAGAAAGAGAAAGTCTAAATGAAATGATAAAGAGAGTCAAATGCAATGTGAACAGGCGATAACAGGGATGAGAGTGATAACATTTTGTAATTTTGAGTTAGAGAAATGACTTCTTTGTTAGTCCATATCAGACCTGATCATATAGACCTATGATCAAAAACATTTTAGCCACGACCGTCTGTCTTATTCGTTTTATGTAGATTATCCAATGTACTTCAACCAATGTGTTCTCTTTAAGAGACTATAGAGATGTGATTTCAGTGAGCTGTAGCCGCTTATTTCTAGCAGGCCGAGCGACTATGTGGAGCAGGGCAAGCTACTATTCCACATTCTGTGAACCAAATTGTCACGGATGAATTTAGTTACATCATTCAGTTCTTATGTAAAATATGTCCCTATACAAGGCATATCTAGCATTTTTACATGATATAAGAATTTAATAAACAAGTGAAACAGTTTCATTTCGCCAAGCCTTTGATGTGTCGAAATAAAATCAGTTACAAAGAGCATCAAAGAATCCTTCATATTTGAAATCAGTCGATCAAGATCTTGTTTTCTTTTTCTTTTTCCTTTTCCTGGATGAAAAGTATGTTTCACATTTGTATATCATTCCGCAATGATCTATAAATGTAGAAAATCATTTTCATAGATGTAACACCGAGAAAAAATTTCTAAGCCCTGAGAAATATTTTCAGAAAATAATTATATCAACGATATATTCGCAATTGAGGAAAGCTCAATAAATTTCTTTTTCAATAATGAATTTGTTTTGAAGTCAATTAGTTAAAGTTGTGTATCATTCTCAAGTTTTCGTGATTATTTTGTTTATTAATGAAAATGGACTAAAATAGTCAACTTTGCAATCTTCTTTGCAAAAATTACAAAAAAGAGAAAAGCCGAGCCGCAAAACATATTTTGGAAAATTGTCACTATTCTCATTACATTCACATTAATCTTTTCAGTGATGAAACTGATTAAATTCGTAATTTTCTAGCCTAGAAATGAACTGGTTTTTAATTTCATCTTGAATACATTGATATAATTTACTAAGCTAGAAAACAATTTGTTTTTGCACTACAGTTTAAAATTTCGTTAACTGGAATAGTTATAAATAATAACTAAAAAGTTTAATGAAACAGTCTATTATTATTATCACATAAATGTGTTTTTTGAGGACATTTGGTATTTCTTTTCTAGAATATTGCGAGCAGATTTTTTTATGCTCCGAAGCTCTTCCCCAGAATATCAGCGTACAAGATCATTATATTCTAAAACTCTGAATCCTGACTATTCGCTGAATACTTGTACGTTTAACGATCTTACTGATTAATGATTACATTTACACATATCGAAACCATTAGTAAAACAAGGTGCATGTTAAATTTTTCTTCACACAACGATACTTATAATGCACTGATATTCTAGAAAAAAAAACATCTACATAATTTCACGCAAATAATTTTGTTAAATGTTTTTATTTATTTATTGATGATATAATTATTTTTATATAAGTTAATTTATATGAATTAATTTTTGTTAGTTTATATTGTAATAAACGTAGAGTTTGTGGTATAACGTTTGTATTTTTAGTTTAACCTCAAACTTCGTTTAAATTGTATTTTAAACGAAAGATTCGTTAAGATAAGCTTTGTATTTAATATTTCTATTAGTTTATATTTTAATAAACGTAAAGTTAATAATGTCAAGTTTATAATTTTCAATTAGATAGATTTTGCATTTATTTTTAGTAATTTTCTTTAACATTTTTCTATCTTGATATAATAAGTGTTTTTGTATAAATTCGTTTATTTATTGTTGGTTGATATATAATTATACATTCATTTTATTATTATTATTATTATTATAGTTGTATTTTGACCTGAAGATTAGCTATATTTTTGAATAGAATTGATTTTCAATCGATTTAATCGATTTGATTATATTTTATTTTCTATTTGAAAATTTGGTTATGAAACACGTGTAGTCGTTTTATTATTTTATGAGTATTACTTTGTATTTTACTATAGTTTTTTTTAGTGTATTTACTTATTAATTTTTCTATATGTGACTGTGGATTTTCTTGGATGCGTTCATGAACATTGGTTCTTTTCCCTAAATTATATATATATATATATATATATATATATATATATACTACCGACGGTATCATTGCGCACCGGTCCCCCTCACTTAAACTAGCTCAACTGGTTATCAGGTTTTGTCAATATTCTTCGAGCCATTACTCATCGTCTCATTTTAACCAAATCCAGTGGCTTACTTTTTCCACTGAAGTTTGTGCATCACTCATGGTGGTATTTGCTTTACGATGAGTTAGACCTAACGATAACAACAGTCGCCTCACAATGTGTCCAAAACATTCTCTACATCCGACTTCGAATGGAAAATGCTTCACTTTCCAGCCGGAATCTTCACATTCATCGAGGAGGTTTTCATATATAACTATCTTGTTTTTCCATGATATGGCTAAAGACCGACAGATTCTGCAGAACGCTAAAATTGTCAACCGTCCTTCTATAATGGAGCTTCTTTAGGCTAAATTTCGTATATCCATAGATTTGTCCAAAACTAAAGGAAAATAATAGCTGCTCAGATATTTTACAGGAACATTAGGCTGCTCTTGTAAATACTATTTACTTTGACAGACCAATCTTAGCAATTTCGTGGGCAAGTCCTCTTGCCACCATTTGGAAACAAATCCTAAAAGTTTCTCCACCTTTGACCAAAACGGATGCTTCTTTCATAGCGACACTTTTTTTAACAAATGTATTTTATCTTTTAACTTCTCTATGTTATTTTAGTCATGAATTCATTTCTTAACTCAGACCCAAACGCTAACTTAAAGTTTTCTGATTTAGTTGTGTTTTGTAGTGTCTATTAAGATAACACTATTATTATGCGTAAAACTATTTTCAAAAATGATTTACTGTTTTCATAAGAGATACACTAGTAAAAGAGGTTATTTTCGTCGCTGTTCATTGAAGTCACACTTCTGATTCTATTCTTTCTCATATTTTGTCTTGTGGTTCGTAAAGTTAAAATGATCTTAATTTTCGAAAAACGACCAGCTCTGCAAATATTCATAAAAGATGAAAAAGTCACAACTGTGCAGCAAATAAGTGTCAACTGTAAACTGACAAGCGAAAAAAAATGTGACGAACCGGCTTTGGCTGTGCTTCAGTATCGCTCATTCTATTCAACAATTATGGAGTGCGCATTGCGGACATCTAGAGTTTGGACGCATGCGCCGTAAGTTGGCTTGCGATGACTAGCGTGCGCATATATGTGAGTATATGTGTGTGTGTGTGTGTGCGTGCGCGCGCGCGCGCGTGTTTGTGTATGTGTATGTGTGCGTGCGTGCCTGTATGAGTATGTGCGTCTATATATGCTTGTATGATGACTTTTGTGTGCGTATAAGTATTAAATATCTGTTTATACACTGCCATCTATACATTGTGCATGTGTGTGTGTGTTTGCTTCTGTGTGTGTGTGTGTGTGTGTGTGTGTGTGTGTGTGTATTTGTATGTGCCTATGAGACTGTGTAAATAAGATAAAGTGATGAAAAGTAGTAGATAAACTGAGGTAGACTGGTGAGAGAGGAAGCAAAAGAAGGTAAATATAGGCTCTGATGAACTAAGAGAGAAAAAAAATACATAAAATGAGTCAAAGAATGTGAATAACAAAAGACAATACAAAAATATTAGTTACAGAAACACACGCAAATATACGAAAACAAAATATGAAGTTGGAAAATAAGCGAAGAAAGAAAAGAAAGGCAAATTCGAAGGAGATTACTCTAGAAGGAAGAAACAACATAAACAACGAAAACAGAGAATGAAAAATTAAAAAAATAAAACAAACTTGAATATATCGAATGAAAGAATAGAATAAAATAAAAGAATACCATAACAGTTGGTGGTGGGGAGTGCACAGTAAACTTAACATAAACAAAGAAACAAACTAAACACCTTTAAAAATAATAATAGTGAATTTAAATAAGCGTAAACTAACACATCCGGAAAACAGACGGAAAGAAGAAATGGAAGAGAAAAAGAAAAGAAAGAAGAAAGATAGAACGAAAGGAAGAGAAAAAGGATGGAAAACTAGAAGTGAGATAAGAAAATTTTCCAATGTATACTTATACGTTTATAAAAGAAAGTTTTACAGAGCTTTAAACGTTAACATTAACCCTAATCGTTTCGTCGGATAGTATTTATCTCCCCTAGTTGTTTGTCAGTGAGATGCTTGGATAACGTACATAAATCTGATTTAATAACGGTCAAAGGCGTCTCAGTCCTGAGCATAATTTTTCTTTGTGTACTATATACTCCTATTTTATTTTGAATATATTCCATTTATCCCTTCAGCGTATAGTCTGACCCTTTGCCGACTGGACTAGTTACGCCATCTGGATATATAATGTTAGCTTTAGCACAGTGTGAAACTCTATGACTGACCCACATGATCGCGACACTCACGGATGTCGTTCAAAACTGTTTCGCACGTCGTTATTTCGTTAACTTGACGGTGGCTAAGCCTTATGAACATCAGCGAACGTACTGTATGCTATTAAAAGCATTTTCGTTTATATCAGGGTGTGAACGTGGGATTTGCTGTTCATAGCTGACGAACCGAAGGATGTAGAAACGCATGCGTCCTACGAGACAGCGAGTCATTCATAGCTCAAAATGTGTTTTCAGACATGTTGTCTAGGAGGAGAAATTTCTCACTTTATTATGGCGACTATGTCCGCAGCGAAATGTCTTCTCACATTCCAATGCACTCGGAAAGTGTTAAATATGATTTTACGCTATCTATCTATCTATCTATCTATCTATCTATCTATCTATCTATCTATCCATACTATAAATAATATATAAATATAATATAGATAATATATATATGCATATATACATACGTATACGTACATACTTACATGTATACGTATAAAAATGCATATGTGGGCACAGGACGTCATAAAACGTAAACAACAAAAAATATTAAGTACGAGGACATGGAATATGAATTTATTTTGCGAACAACGAAAGAAACAAATAGAAAACAAGACAAATAACGCAAAGAACGACCCTTCATCAGTTGTTGGATGTTTTTCTTATCCGTATTTAGAGCAATTCACGACAAGATACACCTTCGATAAAACAGTTGCTTCCGCAAAGCAAATTAAATAAAATTTGGGATTTTGCGGAGGGTCAAAATTGGTGACAAAAACAGGACAGTGAAAACAAACAGGAAGGGCTGCTAAGCCTAGACGAGGTTGTGGTAGTGAATGCGAAGAAATAAGATTGGACAGGAGACAGACAAGAATACGTCATCCTTGGTCAACTGCAACAAGAAGAAAGAAAGAAACACAAGTTAGGAGAAAAAAAAAAGAAATATAGCCGATCGTCACGTGGGAGCCACGTGAGCAAAGGAGGAAGAGTGACGGAGAGAGAGTGACAGACAGAGAACTGTGAAGGGGAGAGAAAAAGATTTGTATATAAGAGAGAAAAAGAGCTGTCGAACGCCGACGAAGGGAAATAACCCTGAAATCCGGATACGTTCGTGCTGCTGGTCGGGGTGAGAGGGATAACTCCCTTGGCAAACAGGACACAGTCGTGTGTCAATAAGCCAGGTGGAGGAGATGTCCTCCTGGGGCTAAAAGCAACAGTAACATCCATCCCTAGGGGTCAGCCACACTTAAGTGGCAATATACTACACTTTATCGTGCAGTTACTGTTAATACTTCATATAGAGAATTAACATTGCTTGTTTTCACCTTTTCAATATCAGTGAAGAATGTCACTGGAAAAGAAGATATAA
>NC_068982.1:169772470-169773514 GCF_001194135.2 Octopus bimaculoides
CACACACACACACATACACACACACACACACACACACACACACACACACATATATATATACAGGTTTAATTAAGATAAAAATAAGAATCGTCCAAGCTGAAGTATATATTGTTATATTAGAGATATTAAAATATAAAATTATGAAAATGTATGAATACTAAAAATATACATGGACATATAGATATATGGATATATAAACATAACAATAATGGAATATAGATGAATAACGTTTTTTTAAGAAATTAAAATATGGTATAGAGAAAACAATAGGCATTAAAAATAGATTTGGGTTACATGTTAGAAGAAAATAAAGTATTCCAACGATCGTTTCTGGGGTTCATTCGTTGAAATATCAAATGAATCTTAAGATACTTTCTTCAAACATGTTACCCACAAAACTCTTTTTAATGCCTATTATTTTCACTATACCATATTTCAATTTGTCAAAAAAAAATTTTTTGGATCTATATTTCATTATTATTATTATTATTATTATTATTATTATTATTATTATTATTATTATTATTATTATTGTTCAGTAGTTTTATTTTTATAACGTGCTTTCACTTCACTACCGAGCGCAGCTCTGTGTGCCTTGGGCATGTGCTGTGGTTTGCTGTGATGCTCTTATGGTTACTGTATTGAAAGTGTTTTGCGTAGGATGTGTGCAGTGCCCAGTAGTGCAATATATATATTTGTAAGTCCTGGTGTTTTTGTTATGTATTTGTCTGAATATTTTTATTATTATTATTATTATTATTATTATTATTATTATTATTATTATTATTATTATTATTATTATTATTATCATTATCATTATCATTATCATTATCTATATTCTATTATTATTATGTTAACATATCTATATGTGCACGTATATTTTTAGTATTCATATATTTTTATATCTCTAATATATCAATATATGTTTAAACTTGGAGAATTCTTATTTTTAGCTTAAATCCGTATGTATATACATATGCGTTAACCGTAGTTTGCCTGATTTGAACTTTTTGTATTGTGTCCATTATATATATATATATATAT
>NC_068982.1:169773753-169775922 GCF_001194135.2 Octopus bimaculoides
AGAGAGAGAGAGAGAGAGAGAGAGAGAGAGAGAGAGAGAGAGAGAGAAAGAGAGAAAGAAAGGGAGAGCGTGAGAGAGAAAGTGAAAGGTGGGGTGGCGTTTTTGTCGAGTGGCCACACTTTGCCTTGATGACAGGAGAGAGTCACTATACCAAAGTATCTGCTCGTGAATTTGAGTATGAGATTTGTTCATAGAATTTCTTTTAGCCTTTGTCATGTGTAGAGTAGTGTAACGGAGTAGAGAAACGGATGAAGTTGACAAGCGCATCGGATGTATGGAATCGAAGAGAGAAAATCCTCTAGGTTTCTCACTCGCTGGGCTACACCATGTGTATCAGTAGGCTTTCCACAGTAATGTTAGTTCCACGAACTCCATTCACGCGTAAGCCATTATACCTGAAAAAGGCAGAATATATCTTGCGTAGTGTTCCTGGTTCTGCAAGACATTTCTCTTGTGGTACTGCGATGTCCAGTTGAAATTTTAGAAGCTCATTTCTAACTGTACAGTCTTTTACGTGTCCTTGCTTGTACCTAGCTCCACAAGAATTTGAGCGTAGGTTTATAAGCAACAAACTATTGCTTTCCGTGTTGTTGGACTGTTCACCCCAGGGCGCGGATCTGTGCAGAGTTAGTATGGGAGAACAGTAGTTGACCATTTGGCAAGCCTGTTATCTCTACGCCACTGATGTTGTTTAAGGGAAGAGCAAGTACCAATACAACCTGGTACCAGTGCAGTCGTAGAAGTTGCTAGAAACGTCAAAAAAATAGGAGTCGGAATGAAAAAGGCCGTCAAAGGTAACCACGAGTATTTTTTCTTACACTTTATCAAACGATTCTACAACGAAATATGTTAACTTATTCAGCGTGTACATTTTAAAATAGATTCACTTGCTCAAAACAAATATCAAGTCATTCAAAATATTACATATACTAAAATTATATATTCAAACATTGCATATACGTCTTAAGAATTGCATGTTCAGATTTCCTAAATATTTAAAAGTAATATACTTAATTTTGTTGTATCTTAAATCAGTCATTATGCCAATAATAAACACACGCACCGTTTCAGTTTTATTTCTTTATTATTCAACAATAGGTTAAATATTTAACGAATTAACAAATCGATTGCTAGATTAATTATTCGGTTAAACAACCAATCAAATATGCCTGTTCGTCCTTTCGTCGTCATTCGCAACATCCTCAATGACGTGTTCTTTCTACTTCAGGTGAACTTTAGGGCTCAGGCAAACCTCCTGAGATACACCAAAATTCCTTTCAACACACGAGTTCATAAGTAGAATTTTGCAGGCAAAAAAAAAAAAAAAAAGAACGAAATAGTATACTTTAATTTTTACATATTCACACATCGAATATTTACATATATAAACTTTGTTCACAAGCACAACTATTTTATCTACATATCTATGTACACTTTTTGCATTGGGCTTTTATGGTTCAGTTAATAAAATACTATTTCTTTCAATGTATTTACCATCTAGTATTAGCGTATATTTATATTTACAACACAATCTTCGATGTGGCAAATTCTGATACAGTCTGTGAATATTAGTAAGGGAGATCAAATGACCGTCTCCCTATTCTAAATACAATACTTCATTGATTTTTTTCTTACTACTGAGGACGGTAATACCTCGCAATCATAAGGTCATAGGTTCTACTCTCGGACCTGATGATAGTTCGTGTTTTTTTAGCAAAGTCTTCATTTTACTACGCTCCAGTCCACTCAGCTGAAAATGAGTAGCGGTTTAGTGTTGTAGATCTGTTTCCACCCTATAAACATACATGCACATTTGCATGGATCTATATATGCACGTATATATGTACGCTTATATGTACGTATATATAATGGACTTTCCCGTCGTTAAACTACGTATGAAGCTTCGACGATTTCTTACCGAACAATCACACAGATGATTTGTTTATAGTGATTAAATATTTATGTAGATATAACAACGCTCTCTCTTATTAGATCGACATTACTTATACAGGTGCAACCGGTGCTACATGTCAGATATCGAAATGATCGCAGAGCAACGTGAAATGAAGTGCTTTGCTCAAGAACGCAACGCAACGCCCGGTCTGGGAATCGAACCCACGACCTCGATCTGGCAATCGTGAATAGAACACCTTAACCACTAATCCATGC
>NC_068982.1:169776317-169778024 GCF_001194135.2 Octopus bimaculoides
ATATATATATATATATAAATGAAAGAGACCAGTCAAAATAAAGGTCATTACATATACAGTAAGCCATCGACTATCGCGGCTGGTACGTTCCAAAACACCCCGCGATAGGTGAAAATTAGCGAAGTAGAAACAGTACTGTACTGTATATATATTTTTTATTATTTTTATAATTTGTATATATTTATTTTATTATTAATACAAAACCACGGAGGAATCGACATAGGCCTAAATAATAAACCGCGGTAGGTGAACCTTAATATGGCGAGGGATTACTGTAATTCCTTTATTATAGCAAATTTTGCTTACAGATGTTTCCAGCAGTCATTATAAATAAGTTTACTCAATTAGTTTATTGATATTCTATCTATAAATGTTCTGAAATCTTTACAGCCTTGGTTTATTTTTATCTCATTCTGAAAAATTATTTTTTATATATACACAAGCTGATATATGGCCTACGTTGGATTCCTTATTCGCATAATCACCGAACCTGGAGCTAAACTATGGTCTATCTATAGCACTTACTCAGCATTACCCGACACCTTTGGGTCTTACTGACACCATTACCTCTTATAACCTCTCTCTCTCTCTATATATATATATATAAAGAAAGTGAGAGATAGAGGGAGAGAGAGAGATACACTCGTACACACTATCACACACACACACACGCACGCACGCACACACATACACACACATAGTTCAAATTAATAATAAAAACAAAAGACGAAGACAGGTGTGGGAAGAACAAGCAAGTGTATTAGTTTGACGTTCGGGAAAATGGAAGTCTTTTATGTTTCGAGCGTACGCTCTTCAACAGAAAGGAAGGAATAATCGGAAATAGAGATGAAAAAGAGAAAAAACGTTTAGGGTTCAGCGGTCCAATATGGTGAATACATATATATCTGTATGTATGTATGTATATATGTATGTATGTATGTATGTATGTATGTAAGTATATGTATGTATGTATGTATTTATGTGTGTGTATGTGTGTATGCGTGCGTGTGCACTTGCATGTATACAATCGATTACACATGAGCACATATCCATATATTTGCCCTATGGAATCCATACATATTTATCCACATATACATATACATAAAGCACTTGTACACGCTGATACACATATACCTTTTCCCACGCCCACATACATAAATATACAGCCTTTCTCTATACACACATCTCTGTCTGTCTGTCGGTCTGTCTTGCTGTCTGTATATCGGTCAATTGATATCTCTCTCTCTCTCTCTCTCTCTCTCTCTCTCTCTCTCTCTCTCTCTCTCTCTATCTATCTATCTATCTATATATATATATATATATATGATGTGCGTATGCATATACATTTATATGAATATATTTATGTGATACATGCATGTTAATATCTATGTGTGTGTTTGTGTATGAATATGTATGTGTGTGTTTGCAAAAGCTCAGATAACTGCATATATATACTCGCTTACAAATGGACACCTGAATGCGTTTTCAAACTGAAACACGCGCATATTTATCCACGCACACACACACAACACACACGCACACACACACACACACACACACACACACACACACACACGCATACACTGAAACGTATTCATAGCTTCTGTACACATTTACTAACACATAAACAGATGGACACCATGTACCTTATATTCTCCACAACAATATCTATTTATGAAAAAAAAAAAAAGGTATTGTATTGTATTT
>NC_068982.1:169778259-169781035 GCF_001194135.2 Octopus bimaculoides
ATATATATATATATATGTAGAGAGAGAGAGAGAGAGACAGAGAGAGAGGGAGAGATATAAAGATATAGATATATATATATATAAATGAATACAAAAATATATGGTGGAGATCAGTAAACAGATATATAACTTGATATATAGAAGTAAATGAAATAATTTTCCAAACTTAACGGAAACAATAACATTTAAAATATTTCATTAAAAAATTATAGTAATAACAACAACAGCAACAGCATTTGTGATCAATAATGGTTCAATAAATAGAAAGGGCGTTTATATAGTAGCAGGACCTGTTTCCTATAGCAGGGAAATTCTTCTGCATGAAAATAAGTTTAATTTGAGAATCCTTATTCGTTTCATTATTGTGACCTACTTAAGTAACAAAGTACATTCCTATGTACAACAACAACAACAGCAACAACTACCATTACTAGTAGTTGTTGCTGTTGTTGTAAGTGCTTTGTCCTACATCATGTCTGATCGGGAAGACCAATGATGAAATGTGCTCCAGTCGTGATTATCCCGTCTGATTTAAGTATAATGTGATTTGGTATCAAATCGTTGTGACTCGAGAGGGATCCCGTAGAAATCTCATCTATGGAGCATGCATTTGTATATAGTACGTAGCAATATCTGTTCAATACATGAAACAAATTTGATTTGATAAACTCACCAATATTTTTAAATGATGCGCACATGAAAAAGAAAATGTAGTGAACTCTGTAGTTCCACAAACTACTCAATGTAGTAGCTGTCTCCCATTTCAATACATTTGTTATTGTCGTTGTTGCTTCTCATTAAATGATCAGAATCAGATGTGGTTGTCACACGTGCCATAGAAACCGGGAAACCGGGCCCATGAGCTTGGCTAGGCTTTGAAAGGGCGAAAAGAAAAAATAACTCATGTACGTTTTCTTATTCAATTTTCGTCCGTTTTCCGGTTACGTGATGGGTAAGCAAACGACCCTATGTTACAGATGTTGAGCACTTACGCGCAACATTTTTAAAATTGTAATTTTTATAGGAAAATTGTTATTTTTAAAATAAGTTTGAATTCTTTCTGCGTAGATTATTTCAAACGTAATCATCCTTTATTTTTGAAATAATATGGTTGGGTTACTTAGAAGCTTAGTAACTGCTTCAAGGATGCATAGGGTTAAAAGCACTGAATAGCATGCCAATAAATACATTGCTAATATAAATCTTGACAAAATACACGTGCTTTGCTTATGTGTTACATATACTGAGAAACTGTACAGTGAGGCCAAATTTAATGAGGTGGGGGAGGTCATGCCAGTACAAATTTAAGAGAAATTCCCGAAAGAAATTTAAGCATATTACCCTGTATTTGTCATCATTGTTTTAAATGTTAAGTCATATAACTATATCAAATATAAAATTATTTCCTGTACTTTTCCTTTGGCGTGCTGCGACATGATGTAAAAAAGTACAGAAAAAAAAGTGACACTTTTAGTTTACACCACTGTTTTATAACTGTGTTTTATAACTCTGTTTCATTTGATCTCTTGTATCATTACTGGCGACCAGTTTCCCAAGGGAAATCACCCTTGTAGAAACATCAAAATATTAGATATCTGCTTAAGCATTATGTAGTAATTAAGGTGACTAAGTTAGCTTTTTGTGATATCTGAAGTTACATTTCTCACACTCGTAGATATTGTACAGAATATTAATCTTTTAATTCGTCTCGTATAAACTTTTAGAATCAGACTAACTTGTAATCTTGTTTTTTGTTTAAATTATTATGAGCACTTTAAACTGGTAATTCTTAATACTGTCGAAACTTTAATATATAACGAAAAGTCTTTAAAGTTAGAACTGTTTACCATGGAAAACAAAATTTGTTTTCATTAAAGAATATGTGTAAATAGTATATAAGTTAATAATTTGGTGTCAAACTATACACGTTCAGAAGTTAGAGTTCCAGAAATGAAACATGCAGGACTAAATGGTTTTCAGTATTTAGATTTATTCATCGAGATCACAGTTTCATATTTCTCTATAACTTTCATAAATCTTTATTCATTCATGAACTGGGTTCATTCTCAAAATATTGTGGCCATATGCCAATGGTTGTAGCGAAATACAAATGTCTAAATGCCACGAGTCAATGTTTGGTTTAATTAGCAATTCACGAAAGATCATCGTCGACGTGGTTGTGGTCGTCGCCATAATGTAAATCCCTTTTGTTAGTTGATCAGTAATTCCGAAACATCGCTGCTCCTCTTGGTTTACTTTAATGACGCAGAGAAACGGAAATCTATGAATGGAGTACGACATTATGATTGTTATATATTCTGCATGCGAAGAATTAATGAGATACTTTCTCACTAATTGTATACTGATTGTCACAAGAGATTCGGTGGAGCAACACCGGAAAAGAAATACACATACACAAACATAAATAAAAAAAAAGGCAGAAAGAGAAAAAAAAAACGTTTGATTTGAGACAAAAATAATGAAGAGAAATAATCAGTATGATGAAGAAATATATATCAGCTCATCATTAATTGGATTATAAAAAAAACATCAATGCCAACACTGACAAAATACAAACGAACACACACACACACGTATACATATGTAGGTATGGTATGATTATGTGTATTTAATTCTGTGTTTGTATATTTATATACGCATACACATGTTGATATACATGTATATACGTTCATACATACATACATATACATATATACATATACATATACATACATATATATATATATATATATATATATATATATATATATATATA
>NC_068982.1:169782054-169782445 GCF_001194135.2 Octopus bimaculoides
ATATATATATATATATATATACATATATTTCAAGGTTTAACATTTTTATATTTAAAAGCGATAGAGACTTCGAACTCGACAGATCCATATGCTATTTATTTACCATCCTATGTCAACATTTCTGTGCCCAAACCTATCCAGCGACTGATCCATTGGATGTCTGACGTTTAGCACTTCCTCAGGAATGGTTTACATCAGAACAAATTATGAAAAAAACACACAAATAACGATCATAATAAATTATTAAATTATTAAAATTTCGTTAGCATCAAAATTCGGTGTGTGTGTATGTATGCGTGTATACATATCGATCTATATGGAGATGTGTGTGGGGGTGGGTGTATATATATATATATATATGTGTATGTGTGTGTGTATGTGCATATGTATG
>NC_068982.1:169782455-169789255 GCF_001194135.2 Octopus bimaculoides
CCAATATAGGATTATTATTGTTATTATTATTAATAATAATAATAATAGTAGTAGTAATAATAATAATAATAATAACAACAACAATAATAAGAAGAAGAACAATAACAATAACAATAACAATAATAATAGTAGGAGAAGAGTTGGTGAGCACACACAATAGTAAGGATAGGTGAAGAGCACATAGAAAGAATTGTAATAAGTATGGAGAGGCGGCTGGGAAGTTTGCTATCTAGACCTAGGATCAACTCAATATAGATTAAATGAATAAGAGGAAAGGAGCGGGTAATATAGTACAGTACAACACAAATAATTATTTGATCTCCAAATACAATGTAACTACGTGACTCTACCATATTACGGGTAGATATGAAATTAAAGTAAGAACTGGGAATAAAATAAATAACTAAGCATTTAGTAGGAAGAGATGAGGCTCAAGCCTTAGTATGAAACCCATAGAAAAGAATGATAATAACATAGAATGATAATATATCGAAATATTACTGAATTCTTTAGTAAAGGAGCTTGTAATGATTCCTAGGAGGATTGATGGCTGCACAGATCTCTCTTAACCAAGTAAGGAGACCCAATAATAATATAAAATGGAATAATAGACATGAGAACCCTCTAGGGGCAACAAAAATAGTCTACATATAGGGGATAATTGATAGTAATTTAAATAAATAAATATACTAAAAAAGAAATTAATAACCAAGTTAATAACCAAGTTAATAACTAAATTAATAAATAAATAAATAAAATAAAATTAAATTAAATAAATTAATCTAGTAGACAATCACAGGAGAGCAGTAACGATAGAAAAAATTAAGGAGTTACCTCCCCTATATATACATATCTAACTTGGAAAAAAAACATGGCGGATTTTGATGCTAACGAACTTTTAATAAATTAATAATTTATTATGATCGTTATTTGTGTGTTTTTTCGTAATTTGTTCTGATGTAAACCATTCCAGAGGAAGTGCTAAACGTCAGACATCCAATGGATCAGTCGCTGGATAGGTTTGGGCACAGAAATGTTGACATGGGATCGTAAATAAATAGAATATGGATCTGTCGAGTTCGAAGTCTCTATCTCTTTTAAATATAAAAATTTAAAACCTTGAAATATAAATATAAACTGTGAGAACGACCCTTGGGGAATATAGTCAATAATCCCCTAGGGTAAAGTCTTATGCTATATTGGTAACGGTTACAACATCCTTTGGAAAATTATATGTATATATATATATATTATAATCCCAAATGTTTCTCTTTGTGACAAATGGGGAAGAGAATATTCAATGTATGATGTAGAGTGTATAGTTTGGTCAAACCTAAACTACAGTTTCAGTTTACAGTGATTGCCACACACACGTATACGTGTGCGTGTGCTTGTATATGGCTATACACACACACACACACACACATATATATATATATATATATATATGCATACACACATACTCGAATACGTACAAACACATTTGTGAGAAACTGAGAGTCTACAAAGAAATTATCGTAAGAAATATATACATTCGATTGATCTCCGATTATATGTAGAGATTAGAAGATGATGCAATGTTCTTTTCCGTCAAAATATTAATCTTAATATTGAATGAAAGAATCACGGTTGTTTTTAAATATTTTCTCTAAAAATACGAGTAATACAGAATCATAGTTTCGTAGGAAATCAGGTGGATGGATGATAGACAATAGACAGAGAGAAAATCATATAATCACAATTATAGAAACAGGAGTAACAATGCATTCCCCCAAATTATTGCCCAAGTTTCACGACACATATATGAACATATGTCATGTAGTAATATTAAAGTAATATATTTCCGATTACATAACCGAAGTAGCCAAATACGAGGTGATATCTAAACGTTGCCGGACTAGTTCTGTAGTGTGCCAACAGATGGCAGTACACATTTGCGTGTGTAATGAGAATTAGCAGTGACCTTCGTGATATAGTGTACCGAGTGACATCGCTATGTTTATTTCGCAAGTCGTGAACTTTGTGTTTTCGTGATCGTGTGTATGCTTTAGCTTGCGAGTTTGTCATGGACAGGAAGTTGGAACACAGAGCCAACGCAAAATTTTGTGTTAACTTGGGACGTCTGCTACAGAGACATTGAGCATGCTTTGGCAAGCTTACGGTGACAAGGCGATGAGTCATACGCAATGCTTCGAGTGGGTGGAACGGGTGCTTCAGAAGCGGAAGAACGTCCCTGGAGGGCGATGAGTGATCTGGAAGACCTGCCATGAGCGTCATCCTCGGAAATGTGGTATTGTGCATTGAGAATTCGTCTCCCAGGATCAGACCGTCAATCGAGAGTTTATTGCGACGTTTTGAAGTGTCTGAGGGAGGACATTCGGTGTAAGTGACCGGATCTGTGGGGCGCGAAGAATTGTATTCTTCGCGACGTAAATGCACGCTATTACTGATTTCTCCTCACACGTGAGTTTCACGCCAAAAGCAACATGGTATCGTTTCTGTACCCGCCCTATTCGCCAGATTTAGAACCTGCGGTCTTCCATCTTTTCCTCAAGATGAAAAGGCAGCTCAAAAGTCGCCATTTTAATACCGTTGTCGAGATCCAAAGCGAAACGCAGAAGATTCTCGACTCGCTTACGGAAAACGAGTTCCAGGCCAGATTCCAGAAGTGGCAGGACCGCCGTGACCGGTGTATTGCTGTACAAGGTGACTATTTCGAATGAGATTGTATTAAAATTTAGGTAAATAAGTTATTTTTTGTATTAAACATAACTCGTTCTGGGACTTTTTGATGCCACCTCGTAGATAACTATTAGAGACCGTTTCAAAATTGCCAACATTACAGTCAATAGAGATAAAACTCACCTAAAGCAACTAAGCTTATATAGAGAGTAAAGAATATAAATGACAGAAAAGGCGGAAAATATGCAATCATTTGTAGTCCAGATAGAGCACAAAGCAGCTATAAAAATGCTATGGAATGTAATTATTCGCATCGACAATTATAACGATGACTAGACCACTTAACATGCTGTAGACGCTCCATAATATCACTGAAACCACAATAACACACCCTTATTAAACATGGCGACGAAGACAGTGAAGTTTGGAGGTAAGAGTCTGATGCTTTGAGGATACATAAAATGTAATGGTTCAAAAACTTTGGTTAAAATTTACGGTAACTTGAATAGTGCCAAATACATCCAGTTGCTAAAGGACAATTTGATACCAGACTTGGATGAAGGTGAGATTTTTCATCATGACGGAGCTCCATGCCACAGATCGTGTGCAACAGAGTCTGGCTGATAAAGGTGTTACCGCATTGAAAGATTGGTCTGCTTAGAGCCCTGCCGTAAATGTAATCGAGCAAACGTGGACAGAAATAAAGAGAAGGAGTTCGTCAGAAGAATCCACGCAATCTTGAAGGGTTGTGGAAGCTCAGCCACAGAGAACGGCATCTCATACCTTTGAAACTGGTGAAGGATTTGTATGCATCTCTTCCCAGGCTCATTGAAGCAATTATTCAAGCTAAGGGAAGCCACACGAAATATTAACAATGTACGGTAACTTCATTATGCTATAAATTTTCATTATCGACGTATTTCTGTATTAAAACACTGTATCCTGATTGGTTTATGTGAGGTGACCGAAAACTTTGGCACGGCCATTTTTGGTGGTCGTCTCGCATCTTCCTCGCTCATTGAGAACTCTTACTATAAAATATAATGATCAAATATGGAAATGACTTCAACTGTAAAAAACGCAATGCTAAACATCCACTTATAAGTGGACAATTAATAGAAATTTAAAATAGTTTAAAGTGGCCGGAGACTTTTGCACGGTACTTTGTGACTTGTAGCTGTGATATCCCATTGTAATAAACACGACAACTTCTGTGTTTATATACATTTTAAAAATCAAGTTATAATACCGTGTTGAATTAAGTAAAGAATGATCGTCATTTGAGAACACAGAATATTAAAAGTCATTTTCCTGCGATCTATGACTGAAATTCCATTTCGAATCCAATTTACTGCCAATTCGTTCCATTTAGATCACTAACATCCTTTACAAAGGCATGAATGTTCTACCATGTAATTTTCCTATTCCTCATACTACTAACCTTATATGTTGTGCTTATGTAATAAATCACAATTTCCTAATCTTAACACGAAATTTGCAAGACAGAAAAATTGCTCATTGTTACATTTTCACTTCGATTCTGATATGAATGGAAGATTTTATCGAATTCGTGTGGCAATGATGTTCCCAGTGCAAGGCACGTTGAACGAAACAGAAAATATTGATAAAAGACACTACTAAATAAACATTTCAGCGATTATAATGTTGGAGGCTGCTGAATAAGCATGGAGAAGTGGCGCAAGGCAGCGTCAGTTGAGCAGCAATATAAGTGGACATTAGCGGGAATGCTTCTAGCATTTCTATTGTTAAAATCAGATTCCTTGTGTCTCAAAAGGATAGTTAAAGCGTGTGTGATATTTTCTTTAAATTCGCAGATTTTTTCCTTCCATCCACTCCTGCTAACAAATTCTGTATACACATCTGTATATATGAATTTCAGGCATATTACTATAGCGAAATGTGTTATTTTTGCATACATACATACATACATACAATGAGAGATGAGAGCACTCCGTCGGTTACGACGATGCGGGCTCCAGTTGATCCGATGAACGGAACAGCTTGTTCGTGAAATTAACGTGCAAGTGACTGAGCAATCCACAGACACGTGTACCTCTAACGTAGTTCTCAGGGAGATTCAGTATGACACAGAGTGTGACAAGGTCAGCCCTTTGAAATACAGGTAAAACTCATTTTTGTCAGCTGGGTGGACTGGAGCAACGTGAAATAAAGTGTCTTGCTCAAGGACACAACGCGTCGCTGGGAATTGAGCTCACGACCTTACAATCGTGAGCCGAATGCCCTAACCACTAAGCCACGCGCCTTCCCATGCATACATACATACATACATACATACATACATACATACGTGCATGCATACACACGTGTGCGTGCGGCTCACAGATACCTACATACTTAAACACCAACGTAGACACACATATATACGAGAGTTTGTTTTCGGAGTTGAAAATGCACCTGGATTGTATGCAAAGTGTCTCAGCATTTCGAAATCCATTTTTTCATTACTTTAAACTGTGTGCAGCTGTACGTGGGCGCGCATTGTCGTAACAACAATAGACAATGGACCTCGGCGTTTGGTGTGAATTGCTGGTCTCAGTGTGTTGGCCAGCATTTCACTTTAGCCTACGTTGGTGTAAGTTTATGATATTCTGTTTTCTTTTCTTTTCCTCTTTTTAAAACTATTTTTTAATAGTTAACTTATAAGAAAAATCTTTCTTTACATATTGTTCCGAAAACTTTTGAATGCATGTTAAATGATAAAGTTCCCTCCCGAATCATATTGACCCATAAATCCGGCTTCCCCGGTTCTGACGAGTATGTATGCTGCCCATCTATTGTGGACAGGACACCGGTTAGTCGTAGGGTTACTCATTCTTATTGGGAGAGTGGAATGGAACAACGTGAAATGAAGTGTTTTGCTCAAGAACATTTAAAAGAGTGCATATGACTTACTCTCTGGGACACGCATGCCCACACACACAAACACACACACGCTCGCACACACATATTTATGCATGTATGGACAAAAGAATTGTGTTCCCACACAGAAAGGAATATAAGAGTTTGTTTTGGGGGTTGAAAATGTTCCTAAAGCTGAAAACATGCAGTTGCTTTATACATTTTTTAAACAGATTTATTAAAATACGAAACCCTTTTCGACAATGTTTTTGTTTTGAAATCGTAATTAAATATAAAAAGAAAATGGTTTAGGAAGGATTGAATGTACGGGGGCAAATTCAGAGAAATATAGTTAAAAGATGAAATACCCAAACGAACTTCACTTTGAGGGACAGAATGACGATACACAGACAACAGACTTGGGACTCCATGGCTAGGAAAATCTCATCAGTAAACACTTAGATTTGTGCCCAGTGAAAAAAACCTAGAATATCAGATTTTCCCTCTCTATCAATGCAGCGGAAGCACTACAACCCAATTCCGATTAAATATGGAAAATATGATTATTAGCAAATATAAATCAACACTAAGTACCCTATGACAACACACCAAAATGAGAAAACTGAATTAATTCACGAAAAACAAGAGATAAAAATCAAAAGTTTAAGTAAAGAGCTGCCTTCTAGATTCGAAGCACAAACTCCAAACACCTTTAAGCATGTTTTTCCACGTTTTCCCCTGTACATTCAATCTCTCCACAATTTTGACTTTCTTTTTATTTACCATTGAAAAACGAAAAAAAAACAAAACAAAAAAACAAATTGTCGAAATCTGTTTGATATTTTAGTAAATTTCTTACAAAATCTAAAAGCGATCATTGATTTTAAGACGGTGACATTTATACTAGAATCAGTGAGACTTATCCTGGAAAATAATACGTTCTTCTTCAATGGTAAGAACTATATCCAAATTAAAGGCACGGCTATGGGGACGAGGTTTGCCCCCGTTTATGCGAATTCGGTGATGGGTTACTTGGAACAAAAACTCTACCAGGAAATAGAGGAGAGATATAACACCGAATTTAGGAAGCTTATAGAAAAAGCATGGAAGAGATACCTGGACGATTGCTTCATAATCTGGACCAAACCTCAAAGCATTATGGAGGAATTTAACACCCTCCTGAACAACCTACACCCATCCATCCAATTCACAAAGGAGATGAACAGTAGCAAATTACC
>NC_068982.1:169792076-169793577 GCF_001194135.2 Octopus bimaculoides
ATATATATATATATATATATATATATATATACATACACCAGTGAGTGAAGAAACGAAAGAAAAAGGAACTCAACACATTTGGTAGGAGTTATCTGTATCATTATTTAGAACAGCTGAAGTTAAGCGAGCTTCTTGCAGAAACCCATTTCTTCCAGCTTTAGATTGCCGAATATATATTTACTCAAGATATATAAATATATGTACATATATAAATATATTCAACATGAACCGTTCAAACTTTATGTCATCTTTGGTGTAGAGAATTTCTGATGTGTTTAATTAAATCATATCCACATGAATGTGTTTAGGTTTCATTAAATTCATGTATACAAAAACGAACGCATATGCACGTATGAAATATGTACACACATGTGCATGATGCCTATGCAAGTGTTTATGTATGCGCATATGTAGATGTGTGTATGTGTGTGTGTAATGTGTGTGTGTGTGTGTGTATGTATGTGTGCATGCTTTCACTTGCAATTATGTGCAAACTGGTACACAAACGTCATTGATTTATAATCTCCCAAATGTGTCCTCACCTACTGTTGTAATGACCCGAGGTAGACTTTGATAACGCTTGGACGCTTTAAACTGACGGATCAACGAGTTCTGGAAACACGCACATGAGAGAGCACAAGCGAGCGCACACGCACATGAGAGAGCACAAGCGAGCGCACACGCACATGAGAGAGCACAAGCGAGCGCACACGCACATACACACACACACAGACTCACACAATACCTATGCATACAAAGACATACACACGCGCACGTTTCCGTGGATACATACGAACACATACACACACAAATAGATGCAAGCATATATTCATCTTTCATATGTATATATATATATATATATATATATATATATATATATATATACATACATATAAGCATATACATATAAATATGTTATAATTAAAGTTTAGATTTGAAATATATATATATATATAACACATAGAACACACACACACGGACACACGCATACACGTACACACACACATACACACACACACACATACATAAATGCATATATACTCATTCATAAACACATATAAGACGTGTTTGTATTTACTAGATTAGCGGTCGATACACACAAACAGCGGCAATGGTTATGGTGAGAGATTTGTATGTGTTCGCTAAAAGGGTTTGTAAACATACACATCAACAGATTGTGCGCAGCCATCCTCATAATGTGAGCAAAGCAACCATCCATGTTTGTAAGGCAAATACCTTAAGACCTCCGATGAGTGCAGTGGTATTTATTATATTATGAAATATTTCTACAATCTGTTGAAATGTATTTCTTGACTAATTACAATGCAGAAGAATGAAATCCCTCATTCCATTTCAGAAGACTCAGACACCATTGCATACACTTTCGTTATGTTTGCAAAGATAACGATACCATTATAGGACATATATATATTTATAAAATTATACACACACACACACACACACACACACACACACACACACACACACACACACACACACA
>NC_068982.1:169799088-169808181 GCF_001194135.2 Octopus bimaculoides
TCTCATTTTTTTTTTAAGACCCACTCTTCTTATCTATGTCAGGGTTTTGATATGATTAAATGATATTACAGCCCATTTGGGGATTTAGGCCGCATTAGTTTACTTTTATATTTAGACGTCATTATTATTTTTGTTATTATTATTATTATCATTATTATCATTATTATTATTATTATTATTATTATTATTATTATTATTATTATTATTATTATTATTATTATGTGGGTTTTCACTACGTTACCAGGCAAGGCTTCCTGTACCATGAATGTTTGCAATATTGTTTTGTCCTTTATAACATTCATAATAAAATAGTTTCTAAGATAGGCAAAAAGCCAGAAAACATTTAAAATAAATAGCATACGGTGTGTGAATTGCTCTGGAATGCTTATTTTTTCGTCAGTTTTCATATATTTATAAAACTTTGGCTCATTAGTAATTTTCTATCTATATTTCTTATATTTCCAAATCAAGTGGTTGTTTTTTATTTTCAGTCTTTCTATATTTCGACATCTTTATATTAAATATTAATATTTGTACTCGTAGTAAGCTTTATGACATCGTCAGAGAGTGAAGTGTAGCAATCACGATAATTTGTCCTGGGGCTCTTGTGACCGGTTGGTAAAAAGAAAACAAACGCAACGTGAGTTATCTTTCGCGGACTGGAGGCCTGATACACATGTTTATTACAAAATACACTCCGATAATACACCTGAAGTTCAGGCCATGGCAATAGATCAAATGGGGTTCAACATCATAAAACATATACAGTCCATTCGACGAGCTTCAACACAGTTTTCGTCCATCAAGCTTGAATTACAAAGCCTGGGTAAACCAGAAGCAACGGTTGAAAGCGAGTGCTCAACGTGCCACGCAGTTTGATCAAATACGGGACCACATAACTGCGAAGTGGTCTTCTTTACGAAACAGAAATATAATGCCGTTCTCTCCTGTTAGTATTTCTATTAAGAGAATATATTTGTTTTTGTGAAGTAATCCTAACGATAATGTTCGTTTGGTATTGATTAAAGTAGCATATTTCGGAATGTAGTCATTTTGCAATATTTGAAATCCAAGGAAATTGAAAATGAGATAAACTACGGTACAGATAGAAATTTCAATGTACCGAGTATCCTATTTTGTCTTATCTGCTTATAAATTCAATTTCTACTAAAACTAGGCAAAAATAAATGACGAATCAACATTTCTTAACAACCTATAAGTTTCCAATTAAATTTTATATTTTTAAATATACATTTTAGTACTTTCGCATTTAGAAACAGTGATCTTATATGGCGATCAATAACAATTCTCTCTTGGCTCCGAACACTGGATTTACATGACATCATTGTATATTGATTTACTCATAATCGATTTAGTCATGCCGGGTATTGATTATGTAAGATCGATCATGAAAAATGTTTCAATATAAATGTGTGCGATACAAAAAGAGTTTTTGATGAACTCTCAGGCCATGCATCTTAAATAACAGCGAGGTATCTAACGTCTAATACAGATATTGGAGAGCCCTTACTGTGAAATGTAAGCAATTAAGGTTAGATGGCTGAACAGCAATTCTTAAAATTCTATTTGCGAAAGTGTGTGTTACACAGGCGTACAAAATTAGTATTCCTCAAATTTGTGAAATATTTATGGGCTATTGAAAAGATATTTATACTTTATATTCAGACTGACTGGAAAATATGAGAATTAAATTAACAGACGACAAAAGAATTGTTAACTTTGTAGAAAGTTAAGCGATGAATAATACCATCAGTTCTCCCATTATTGTATTAATCGTTGCTTATGACCCTGAAGTAATTTGATTGAAAATGAGGATGTTGGTCTCTGTGTACCAGTCCTCTTCACTAAATCTGATGATGCTATTAAAATGTTTTGTTCAAGACAATTAAATAACATATACATATATATATAATAATTATATACAATTCTATAAAGTTTATATACAATTACATAACAATGTTTTACCACAGAGTGCAGCTGAAATTCCCACAACAATTGGGATTTTGAGTTCATTCAGTTTAAGCATTTGTTCCCTCTCTTCAAAAAGTCTTCACCATATTATTAAAGCAAACTCTACATTATTCAGAAACAATGTAAAGAAAGAAAAAGTCCTTAGCTTGAGAGACGAGAATTCAAATCGAAAATGGTTGTTTCACTTTTGTACTCCCATAGTAAACCTTGTTCTATGTAATTCAGTTGATTTCATTAACAAAATTTCATTAACAAAAGATATGTGAATGCTAGTTACCTATCCAAGTAGCGAGTTATCTCTTATTCGCTTAACATCATTCAAGCCACATAATTTAGCGGTTTTGAAAACATTAGAAACATTTAGTTTTATATTTAGTCCTGGTTAAAGATTATAGTACAGCCGAACACATCCAATTACTAGATTTGAAAGGTAATCAAACCTATTTGTCTGATAAATATTCCTTAGATAGGGAACATCACTTACCGAAACGAAACCATTCTTTTGCAGTGCAATGTATTTTAATAAACTATACCTCAAAGATAGGTATAACTTGCAGAAGAACTATTTAATATCTTTTATACGAAAATACCCTATACCCAATATTCCATTTCAATGAGTAATCACCCAAATAACTTATATATACATGACTGCAAAGAGTTTTGAAAAACGCACATGTACATTAAGAAACGGGGAAATGGAGAAAATATAAACATTAATGTTACTTAATGTAATTTTCATCACAATTGAAGTAGAAATGTTGACAGGGTGTGTGAGAGCCAGTATATTGAGTGGAGTTTATCTCTATATTATTAACAAAAACATCCTCTTTAGACCCAGATCAGCTGCAATTGAGTAGACATAGAATCAGATGTCAACTACATTTGACCACCCTGTCGTTATGCACATCTACAATTATATAGTTCACGATGAATTTCATTTCCTTAAGACGAAATAGTGAGAGCAAATTGATGGAATTTAGCTGCTAGCTTTAGCAGGTTGAGCTCTAACGTTGGCTCAAATATAGCAAGCAAAACTAGCCCGTAAACACTGTTTATCGCGAAATCGAATCATCTTGTTGAATATCTGCTAGGACTATACAGTGTCCGTATAAATATCCGAACCGTCACACGCATACAACATATTCACGCATCTCATGTAGCGTATACCATAGTTTTTATGAGTATGATTAAATATCAAATAATAAAAATAAAGCATATTGATTTTGTAAAGTCTTTGCATATTTGGCTTGATAAAAATCAATGCTGACCCAAGAATGAACCAGCGAAAATTTTTGCACTTGAAAGTCCAACTAAGAACAAATAGATTTGATTTTCTAATTTTTGAGAACATTAAAGTTTAATTATAGAATATTAATTTCGTTAGAGATAACTAGACAAACACCCCGACCCCCACACACCAACACGCAGCATATACAGAGGGAGAGAGAGAGGGAGAGAGAGAGAGAGAGAGAGAGAGAGAGAGAGAAAGGCAGAGGAAAGAGAGAGCACAGAGACGTCTGACGACGGGGTGTTAGTTTAATTCGTCGACAGTTCAATATTTCTCTGATCTGTTGAATCATTAGCATACACACACACTAACACATACATACACACACATATGGTCTGCACATATGGTCTGCACATATGGTCTGCACATATGGTCTGCACATATGTAAATGTGTATATGAATACACATACAACAGGTGAATACGCAGATACAGATATAAAATGCGTATTCAAATACACGTAATACGCATATAGGGAGCATCAATGCTCTAGTCGATAGCATAGCGGTCAACCAGCTGAGTTCCTCTTCAGTTCGTATTCTCTTCATTGTCCCTGTATTGCGTCAGTCTATGTACAAGACGCTAATCCCTCTTTAAAGGCTCATACCAACTAAATTAAGTGAGATGCTGTGGGATATTAACAGCCATATTACAGTAAATGAATCTCTCCTTCGATAATTTGCAATTCAACCCTCTACTTCGTCGCAGAAGTTTAATCTCAACCAAGTTTACTTCAGCTTACTAAACTGAAGAAAAAAATGTTTCCAAAACCCCAACACAATATCTCTAAAGTCGATAAAGGGTTTTCAAAGTCACATCACTGGTTCCCTTGGTTATGTAAGAAAGAATCTAACTGACAATCTGAAGACACTAACATTTTCAAAGCAAAGACACTCGCTAACATGAACGGGAAGTGAAACAGAAAAATATTAGAGACTTTCTTAAATTTTTTTATGTAATAAACACACGCACTGGTTCGGTCTTTATTTATTTATAAACAGTATTTAGTTTCTTCTTTTGTTAAATCATTTCATTGCACTCTTGCAATCTCTTCAGTAACCCGTCTCTATACTTCCATTTATTTTGAATGTATGTTTCAGCGTTGTTTTGAAATTGTGTGTTTATTAACGGCATAATGCCTCTCCCAAGGTTTAATAGTATTTCTTTCAACACACGTATTCACATCAAGAATCTTGCACACCAAATACACATACGAAATGTTATGTAATATTTGTTGCTGTTATACAAATTTCTATGATGTAGCTTTCGTTTGTTTAAGAAAAAGTAGTTTCCTATTTCTGGGTATTTGTTAATATACTTTTCATGTTGGGTGCGCAACTAAAGATTGTGCCTTTTGAACAAACGCCCGTACCTGTGTGTCTGCGTGAAGTGTTTGTCTACTAACTTGAAGAATATTCTTCCCATACAAGTCTTTACGTTGAGTGAGTGGGGAGGAGGCACAATGCGTGATTGAGGGAGTCATATACGAGGCAGTGGTGGTACCCAGACCTAGCAACCATAGTAATAGCTACAACTCATCCAACAACTTCGACGGCAACGGCAGCAGTGACAGCAGCAGAAACACCAGTACCAATGCCAACGACTCCAACACCAGTGTTACGGTCAGAGATGATGATCACGCCAACACCACCAACACCAGTGAAGTTACCGGTCCCACGCCCAGTATTACCAGCCACATGACCACCGGCGACAACAGCAGTAACACCAGAAATACGGCCGTAACTGCTGCAACGACAACAACCACAACAATATCGCCATACCCACGCTCCGTAACAACAGCACAAATAACAGCTCTAATAATAGCAGCGGCAACAACAACAGAGATGTCAACACAAGCAGCACTCAAGTTCGGAAATGTATCGGGTCAGCCGGAACTGCCTTCTTGCGGACCCTGTACAATCACAGGTCCTCTTTCAGGATTTCAGAAAGATGATACAAAGACGATTCATCACATCCCTGGCAAGACACGTGTGGTCCCTTAAAGATGAAAGGATCCCATACAATATTAAGTGGAAGGTCATAGAGCGGCCGGGACCCTATATCAACGAGAGCAGACACTGCAAGCTTTGCATAGCTGAGCGAACAAGGATCCTCAAAGACTCCTTGGAACTAGAATTATTAAATTACCGACATGATATTTATATTCTCTGTCCCATTTTCAAACGATATCTGATGCAAGCAAGGGATTCTCCATTCATCGATTAGATCCGAAAAAGTTCTTACGGACTAGAAGCAACCCAAGGGCGGAGTTACCCGTTCGCCATTTTAGCATACTTGGACTGTTAACTGAACTGATCTAAGGGAGATAACCCGTCCTCACCGACCCACAAGGTTTATTCTTTGGTTTATTCAATATTTACTAGCAAACTGACGGTAACGAAATTCTACCTCTACAGTATGCCCTTCACCATTAGAGTCTGATGAGTCGTCTATAAAGCTAAGCGCTTTATGGATGCGAAACCATTGGTCACTCTATGATTGGATATACACTTAACTGTATACACATACACACACACACACACACACTCACATACACACATATATATATATATATATAAGGATTTACTTTTCGTAATGAGATAAAAAAGACTAAGGCTGTGTATAATATAGAACATTTATAAATAAAACGTCTTACATATATACATGCACACACACAAGCACACACGCACGCACACACACACATACACACACACACAATCTGAAGTCAGTCTTCGTGAGTATGACTGTTCACGGCTTTCGCTTGACTTGATAAGCATTTTCCAGACTGGTCAGTTTTTCGCTTGAGTTCGCCACTTATTATGATCAATTCCTTTTCACTTCATATTCCTTTTCACTTCATATTCATTTTTACTTCATATTTCTTTTTACAGTATCTTTGAAACTCATTCAAGATATTTCTTGGCTTCTTTTTCCTTTGCATAGTTGTTTGGGGAGTTAGCTGTTCTCCATCCTGTGTACGTATCTCAACTAACGTGAATTTCTAACTATACAGATTTTCTTCATAGGAGGCAGACTAGCATGGCGGAAGATCTCTTAATTTCTGAATTTGTCAAACGGAGTGATAATCAATTCGTCGTAGCTGTCTCATCATATATGTGTGTAATTTGTCTACTTGAGCTTTATAGACTGCACAAGTTTCAGCTCCATACAGCAGCGAAAAAAGCACTATAGCCTGGCATATTTTATATTTGACCCTTATAAGAACATACTTATTTTCCCACAGCCTCTCTTGTAGTCTGCCAAATGAAGCACCAGCTCTGCTCATTCTGTATGTGATTTCCTGGTCCAAGTCGGGCATTATCTAAGATTGTGCTGCCTAGGTATTTAAATGCTCTGCATTGGGCCTGTTCTTGATGTCTAATAGCAATGTTTTCTTCTATTTCAAGGTTAGGTAGGTTCTCCAGAGTTTGGTAAAGGTATTCGTTTTTTTTTTATGTTGATCATTAAGCTGAACTGCTGTTCACCTTTGTCAAAGTTATATAGCTGCTTCCGCATATCTTCAACATAGAGGGCAACCAGCGTACTATCATCAGCTAACAGCATACCTTACACTAGGATCTTTGTTGTGCGTATCTTTGCTTTATACTGTGCAACATTGAATAGATCACCATCAAGCTGCGCCTCGATGTAAGTCTTCACTCCATCTGCTTTGAAGGCAATATTCAACATTGCAGCGAGTTACAGGGACAACATTTCTGGAGCAATTGTTGAACTCCTTTTGTCACCGCAAACCCGTTTGTGGTATTGCTACCATGTACTACAAATGTCTGAATTTCTCCGTGAGGGCCATAATAAAGTTGATGAACCTTCGAGGTCATTCATGTTTCTTAACAACTACCCAAAGTGTATCACGAGATACTGTGTTGAAACGATTTGTAAAGTCTCTTCCTCTTTATATGTATATATATATATATGTATATACAAATATACAAGGCACGACAGAGTCGCAGCTCAATCAAGAACATGCTCATCTTTTTTCTTCGACATCCACGGTATTGTGCATGAAGAATTCGCTCCCGCCCCCAACAAGGCCAGACCCTCAACCGAGAATTCTACTGGCACGATTTGAAGCGCTTGACGAAGGACATTCAACCGGATCTGTGGAGTGCAAAGAATTGGATTCTTCACGACGACGACACACCTCGTCACCGAGCATTCTTCACTTGTGAGTTTCTCGCCCAAAACAGCATGGTATCGCTTTCGCATTTGCCCTATTCGCCAGATTTAGCACCTGCAGACTTCCCATAGTCTCCCCAAAATGAAAGGTCACTTTTTAACACCGTTGTCGAAATCCAGAGCGAATCACAGAAAGTCTTCAACTCGCTTACGGAAAACAACTTCGAAACCGGATTCCAAAAGTGGCAGGAGATGATGTTAAAACTTAGTTAAATGTTATCTTTGATTAATCATATCTAGTCCGGGAACCCTTTGATACCACTTCGTGTGTGTATATATATATATATATATATATATATAGAGAGAGAGAGAGAGAGAGAGAGAGATACATATATATATGTGTGTGTATATATATATATAAATACATATACACACACATGCACACATACTAATACTCATACACCACACACACACATTCAGTACCTTGCTGAAAGAATAAGAGGTCGGTCCGAGTAGCTGCACACAATAGTGGTGTGCCAAAACGATGGGTAAAGCGCTTCACTCTCACGAGACACTGTATTGAAGAGGTAACAAAGCTAGAAAATGTTTATACTCATATCCAATCACATATTATATGATAACATAAAATATGTGGTATATCATGGTGTATTATAGCAAAATATTGACTTCTCAGTATTTTTCTATTTTGTTTATTTTCTTTGTCGCTCTCACTCTTTCTACAGGTTACAAATAAACTGAAAGCGAACTATAACTGATTCAATTATATAACTGGTACATAGTTTATCACTCATGAGAGACGAAACGCAAAGTCTAGTTAGAAGACATCATTAATTTTATTTTTTGAAGTTGTAATCGATATTAGTATATCGTAATATCTAACAAATTTTCAGGAGCATAGTCGAATATATTGATCTCCGTACTTTGAGTGTACTTATTCTATCCGACGCTTTTGCACGTTCTGACTTTTTACATTTCCTAAAATATAGATTGCTAACGTACTCGCAAAGGACGCAAAAGAATTTGCTGGAAAACATAGTCAGCAAGACCAATTTGAATATTTTCACTTTATCGAATACGGCAGGATGACAAGCACAGTTAATGCCAGTGGGAATTAAACTCTCAATGTAAAGGTCTTTTGATGTCAAATTATTTTATTCTACGCTCTGTCAAATTTTGTAATCCACTACTATATAGTCTTCTAAAATATGAATTTCTAACATGAGCACAAACTTAAGCAATTTTTTTTCTTCTTGTTGGGTGAGGAGTAGTATGGTCGATTGCATTGATTCCAATACATCATCGGTATTTTTATTTTATCGACTCTGGAAGGATTAAAAGCAAATCTAACCCCTACGGGATTTGAACATAAAAGTATTTTCTATGAAATTCTGCCGTCCGCCCCGCCCCCTTAATAACGTTTTTATTTTTTAAATAATATTTTTAAAAAATCATTACTGCCATGCTATGCATTCATTTTCTTTGTACCAATTATTTCTAGAATTCAGAATTTGGCAAAACTACATGGAAAATGGGACATGTTTTAAATTCGATATGAGATTTCCTTTGTTGTTCCTTTTCTTCTTCTTCTTCTTCTTCTTCTTCTTCTTCTTCTTCTTCTTCTTCTTCTTCTTCTTCTTCTTCTTCTTCTTCTTCTTCT
>NC_068982.1:169808674-169810192 GCF_001194135.2 Octopus bimaculoides
GAAGAAGAAGAAGAAGAAGAAGAAGAAGAAGAAGAAAAAAGGAGAAGAAAAACTGTATACATTTATATGTGTATATACTTGTATGCACACACACACACACACACACATGCACATATATATATACATACATACATTCATTCATACATACATACATACATACATACATACATATATATATATATATCCTACTAAATTATCAATTGAATGAAATTTATTCACTTTAAAACGTTATTTCTAAAATTATTCATTAATGCATATAGAAATACTTCTTCAATAAAGCGACTTGAGAATACAAAACAAAACTATTCAAACTTATATTTATGTATTTGTTTATTTGCCGATAGTTTTTTAAAAAAATGTTTTTACTGTGATTAAGAGAAATTTATCTTGTTACAAATTAATTTCGTTAAATATAATCAAATATTTTCTGGTAACAATGTGTAAAGTTTTTAATCAAAATAGATAAAAAATATAACGTCTTCTTGAAAATACAGTGTCAAATTTATATAGCACTAATTTTGGTATACACACAGGTGCGCACACACACACACACACACACACACACACACACACACACACACACACACACACACACACACACACACACACACACACATACACACACACACACACACACGGTGGCTTGTCGACTACAGTGAAACCTGTGCTCTACTGGTACATATTTCACCGAAAAGATGAAAGACAGGAATTTCGGTAACTTTGTCAGGCAATAAAAAATCTTCCAGCTCATTGCTTTTAATCGGCAATAACAATACTACTATAAATGAAAATATGCACAGACGCAAGAGTGGCTATGTGGTAAGAGCCTTGCTCTCCAACCACATGGTTCCAGGTTCAGTCCCACTGCGTGGCACTTTCGGCAAGTGTCTTTTCTTTTACTATAGCCGCGGGCCGACCAATGCCTTGTGAGTGGATATGGCAGACGGAAACTGAAAGCAGCCCGTCGTATATATATATGCATGTATATGTATGTTTATGTGTCTGTTTGTCTCCACCAACGTCGCTTGATAACCGACGCTGGTGTGTTTACTTCTCCGTAAATTAGCGGTTCAGCAAAAGAAACCGATAGGAAAAGTACTAGGCTTACAGAATATAAATAATCCCTGGGGTCGATTTGCTCGACTAAAGGCAGTGTTCCAGCATGGCTGCAATCAAATGAGTGAAACAAATAAAAGGATACAGACACATGTATATATATATATATATATATATATAAAAGAATACAAAAAAATGGGACAAGAACGCGACGGGTGACAGCAAAACCTCCAGACAGTTGGATGATACAAAAAGGGACATGAAAAGACATGGACGGGTCATTCTGAGTTTTCTTTCGTCAGTCGAGTTCCAGATTATCTTTGCAGTTTCGGCTGGTTATACTCGAGACTGCTCCGATCTGGTCAGCCCTAAGGAAAATTTGAACAAAAAACTTACAGGGGCAATTACAATCCCAGAATCTAATTCGGTGCGTGACCTGGGTATCGACATGAGTGTTGATAC
>NC_068982.1:169810202-169811049 GCF_001194135.2 Octopus bimaculoides
CAGAATCTAATTCGGTGCGTGACCTGGGTATCGACATGAGTGTTGATACTTCTTTCCAAGTGCACATTACCAAGATGGCGACAAAGTGCAAGCGGCTGGCTGGATAGATCCTGAGAACCTCCAGAACCAGAGAGAAGGAAACTATGATGGTCCTCTGGAGGACATTCGTCCTCAGCTGCCATGACTACTACTCCCAACTATGGTCACCCAACAGTGTAAAATTCACAGCGGACCTTGAAGCAATCCAGCGAAGCTTCACAAAGATGATCGACTCATTGCAACAGCTCAGCTACTGGGAAAGGCTGAAACAGCTAAGTCTCTGCTCTCTGGAGTGAAAGCTGGAGAGATATGCAGTAATATACATCTGGAAGATCCTGAAAGGGATTGTGCCAGATTTTGGCATTGAAAGCTTCACAAATGCCAGAACGAGTCGCCACTGCACAGTGCCAACAATGCAGTCACACTTCAGAATCAGTTAGTGCAACAGCCTGGGTTTCGAGGGCCCACAGCTTTCTAATATCCTCCCAAAGAGCCTGAAGAATCTACACAAAGTGGATGTAGGTGTTTTCAAAACAAAACTGGACCTCTTCCTATCGAGAGTCCTAGGTGAACATAGCTCGCGGCAGGAAGCACAAATGAGGGCAGCAACTTCAAACTCTTTTATTCACCAAATGCCACATATTAAAGGAGGCTCTCAATTATAAAAGTGTAGCAAAACAATGGTGCCCCAGCATTGCCACAGCTTTGAGCTGAAATCGATTAGGAAACAAAAATATATATGTACTTATGTGTATATATATGTGTATAGATATGTTTGTGTGTGTGTTTATGTATGTATGTGTATATA
>NC_068982.1:169811059-169811564 GCF_001194135.2 Octopus bimaculoides
CACACACACACACACACACACATATATATATATATATATATATATATATATATATATGTATACATATACATATATATATATTTACTTATATGAAATACAAACACAACGAATAATACCTATGTATGTATGAATAGTCCTGTGTGTATTTGAACTTGCATATAATTGTAAATGAAAACGATCAAACACTGGAGCATCATGGGTTGGTTGAATATATTAATATACAATCCTATGATCTTTCCGTTCAATTCCCACTGGTGCTGGAAATCGTGTTGTCACGTACAAAACTCCTAGTGCGGTGGACAGAACTTGTACTGAGCAAAATATACCTTAGGTGAAACCATAAATGCGCGAATGGTAAATATTCTTCAAAACAGATGATTAACTTCAGGAAAAATAAATATAATATATATTTATATAGGTGGTTAAATACATAATTGTTAAGATTAAGTAAGCAAAGTATCTACACACACACACACACACACACACACACACACACACACACACA
>NC_068982.1:169811574-169813746 GCF_001194135.2 Octopus bimaculoides
TATATATACATATGTATATATATGTATATATATGTATATTTATGTATATATTCATGTATATGCATATGTATATCTATCTATCTATCTATCTATCTATCTATCTATCTATCTATCTATCTATTGATCTATCTATCTATCCAAATACATATATACATACACACACACAAACACCCTCACCCCATATATATATGCCCCCCCCCCACATATATATGCACTTAGCTGTTTGCTCATGAGACTGCAGTCATGCAAGTGCACACCTTTAGGTTTGCTTTGGCTATCGTAATGGCTGTACTACCTATATCAACGTAGTACTTATTTTAGCCTTCTATATTTCACCGATTGCCTTTCCCTATGCCTTAACATATTTCACTGAAAACTAGACTTTTTCTAAATGGAAATTTCGTTTCAAATACATATGAACGCATATGCACAAATACAGACAAAGTCAGTAACACATGAAGAGCTTTCTGATGCTAAATCTTACTTACATTTTGCTGGTAAGTCCGAGTCTATAAAAACTAAAAGACTTACTTAAAATGAAATACAAAAAACCACATTAAGACCACATTAAGCAAATTTCTTATCGTACAGTCGTTTGGAGACACCTAAACACACACACACACACGCACACACACACACACACACACACATGCACACACACGCACACACACACACGTACTCAGACATAGAAACTGCAACCGACGACCTGAATCGAGGAACATCTTAGCATGCCTTATATTTTCGATATTTGTTATACTTACGACCAGAAATATGTACGCTGTCGGCCTTCCCGCATTTCCGTTGAGTAGACCAGAGCAAAGTGGAATGATGTACTTCGTGAAAGAAAGAAGGACATTACTCTGGCCAAGAATCTGACCTACGAACTTATGGTCGTGTACTCCATTCTCTAACCAGTATGGCTCGCAGGAGCCTAGTAGCGTGAAATTCGACTCGAGAGACAAATATTTAGCGTCAGATTCAATAAAATAAAGAAAACATATCCTCTAGAACATATACTAAGCACATCATTCTCATTCGATTGCCATTAAGCAATGTAAGCATATATATAAAATGTTAGTGTTAATTCTTGTGGCACTGCGGAGTATTTATGGCTCCTAATTTCAGCTAAGCTTTTGTTTCTTAGTGCCCTGATTATATATATTTTATATGTGTGTTAGACTTGTGTGTTAGACGTGTGTGTTAGACGTTTAGTTCGAAGTCTACTAAGATTGAAATGTCCATCATATCGATATCTGATTTCCAAATCCTGGATTGTCTGGAGAAAGTTCGCGAAGCATTGCAACCAGATAGAAGGAGAATTGCGTAGGTACCAAAAACATCCTGGTTTTAGTTCGCACAAGATTGGAAATTCTTCTGACAACGTGTTTTGGTGGAATACCCGTCCAGACATATTGTCATGCATTGCTTGAACCAGAGAGATAAAGTGGTCACAATATCCAAAACGATGAAGAACCTTTCATATAGCATCTCTTAGAACGCTATCAAAGGCCTTTTCTAAGTTATAGAAATTAAGGAAAAGGGGCTTTTGTTGCTTGCTTTTCTCTTGGAGTTACCTTGCACAGAAAATTATGTCGATTGTGTCACGAGAGGCACGGTATCCACATTGAAATTCTGGTGGGATCTTTTTGGCGATGGTTTGGAGCAGATTTAGAACTTTAGGAACTTATTGGGATTCCAACATCTTCAGAACAAGGGTGTTTGATCAGTTCAAAATGGATGTTATCTTTAAGACTTCTTTGATCTCATTTTCTTCGTAGTTTGCTTGAATTCTTGGAATGTAGAAAAGTAGACCGCATGTTCTCCCACAGCTGAGGAGGATGATTTGGAAAATTTCTCAGGAAACAGCTGAAGTTCATTCTGGTCCAAATAGTTGCTTCATTCTAGCATAGAAATTTCTGAGATCAGATGCATCTTCATAGCTCTGCCGTTTAACTTCTTTCTGTTGCTACCGAATGTTCTGTAGTTCTCTTAATATACCACAGAAGGACGAAATGGAAAATAGTAGGACGGGAGGGAACACATGAGACAAAGAGTCACTAATGAGATCACAATGTGTAACGAAAGAACTTTCACAGACATATAAACTAAAAATGATATAAATAAGTATATAAACGTGAAGATCGAACAGTGCGTGTGTTTAATAGGCAAAAA
>NC_068982.1:169814765-169815436 GCF_001194135.2 Octopus bimaculoides
AGAGAGAGAGAGAGAGAGAGAGAGAGAGAGAGAGAGAGAGAGAGAGAGAGAGAAAGAAATAGGGAGAGAAGGAGGGACACAGTGAGACAGAGATAGAGTGCACATTCGTGTTTACGTATAGTAGTTATTAACACACACACATATATACACACAGACACACACTTACACATATATACATATGTATATACATACATACGTACATATACACACATATATACATATGTATATACATACATACATACGTACATACACACACACATATACATATGTATACATATAAATATACTTATATATACATAGGGTTTGTATAGTGGGGACACGCTGTTCATTATCCTATGTCTGCTATCAGTATGTTAATTCTCATATTGTGTGACAAAGCTGAGTTCTTGTGAACAACATATTTCGTAGCCATGGGCTTCATGTAATAGGAGTGGAGGAGTTGCACTCTGATGTTCACAGGCTCTAACCAAACTTCAGTATCAAGGACGGGGAGTCTTTTGTTGGGGTGCCTAGTGGGGTGATCTATAATTACCTTGATACTTTGGTGGATGGAGTTAGCTACTTGCTGGATGACTCTTAGAATGACTTCCCCAGACACAACAGAATATATTTCAATGCACGAACTCACATAAAGAATCTTGCAAACCGAATCCAAAAACGAAATATATATA
>NC_068982.1:169815745-169838942 GCF_001194135.2 Octopus bimaculoides
ATATATATATGTACGTGTGTGTGTGTGTGTGTGTGTGTATGTGTGTGTGTGTGTGTGCGCGCTATTGTGTGCTTATGCGTATTTTCTTAGACTGAAATATATGATAATCACACTCACGTATTAGTTCATATGATGCAAAATGAGGAAAAAGAACGGAGTTAAAACCAAAATCATCTTTACAGTAGGCTCCTTGTTTATTCAGGAGATGTAAGTTATGAGAGAACATTAAACCTGTTAGTTGAATGGGACATCACAATAAGGTAATACGTTGGTGATGTTATGAACATAAGAAGTTCGTCTAACGAGAGTCTGTTCCACCTATGATCGAATGGTTTCGTACATTGACATAAGGAAACAAATTTGTGAATAGAGTAAAGTGGAATAATAGAGAAAGTCTTACGATCTTTGGAAATGAATACCTGAGCGGAATCTGTAATATAATTGCGTATAATCTAATGAAGGCGACATTGTAGACAAATTTTCTTATTGTTTAGCAGACATTAATTCTTGATATCAACCCGCAGCTCACGTCATGTCTTCCCAACTTTTTCAAGCCAGATACGATTGGTGTGACATTCATTTGGTACATGTTTTGGAATTATGTTATATATGCAATGTAATCAATCTACAATACGAACATTTTTCATAAGGTATTATTTATTTATCTATATCATTATTTATTTAATTATTCATTCGTGTAGGGGTTTCCGCTTTTGTGTAACGAAGTGCCTTGACGAAATCTCTCCTTCCTCCTCCTCTTCCAACACCTCATACTTAATTTGTCAGTTCACTTCCTTTCAATCGTCACGATTTATTTCCGAGTACCTTGGTGACAATTTTCAACAATGTCGTTGATAATAGTTTGGTTGGTTTGTTGTTGGTGTTTTAGTTATATTTGGCTATTCTCCTTACCTCTCCCGCTGCTTTATTCTACTTTTTGCTGCCATTTATTGTTTGTGTTGTTTGTAGTTTTTGTTGTTATTACTGTCGTCTTCGGTCGTCGTTGATGCTGTTGTTGTCATCATCATCATCGTCATCTACATCAATGCCGTTGATGCTGTGAGTGTTTACGATGGCAACTGTGTGTGTATGTGTTTGTGTGTGTGTGTGAGTTTGTGTGTGTGTGTTTGTGTGTTTGTGTGTGTGTGAGAGAGAGATATAAATAAATAGAGAGATAGAGAGAAAAATAGAGGGAGAGATAGATAGAGAGAGAGAGAGAGAGATACGAGAGAGATAAAGAAGGATAGATAGGAGAGAGGGTGTGTGTGTGAGAGAGAGAGAGAGAGAGAGAGAGAAAGAGAAAGAAAGAAAGAAAGAGAAAGAGAGTGAAAGGAAACGATAAAGATAGAGAGCAAGTAAGACAAGGAGAGATAGAGAGAGAAACGGAATGAGAAAGAGAGAGAGATATTGCATATCTGTGTGTGTCAGAGAGAGAGAGAGAGAGAGAGAGAGAGAGAGAGAGAGAAAGAGAGAAAGAAGAAGAGAAAGATAGAGAGAGATAGAGAAAGAGAGAGAAAGAAGAAGAGAAAGATAGAGAGTAAGTAAGACAAAGAGAGAGAGAGAGGGAGAGAGAGATAGAGAGCGAAACAGAATAAGAAAGAGAGATAGACAGATATTGCATATCTGTGTTTGTGTATTTGTGTGTATTTTATGTGTCTATTATTGTTGTTGTTATTAATGTTATTAAGTGTTGTGTATGTGCTTGTGCTTGAGTATGAGTGCGCGCGCGCGCACGCATGTGTGAATTTAACGAGGAACATATAGGAATTCTGAAATGAAAGCACTAAGCTCTATCATGCCAATAAAAGCGCATTGCAGCTTATTGTAACGATCATTGTTGGAAATGTATTCGATTTACCCTTTAAGAATCATTAGATCGCTTCTAAACATAATTTTACTAGACAATGCAAGCTAAATGATATCCCATCGACTTTGATATTTCAATGATTGAAAAATCGAATCCATATTACGATGGAATTATACTCTATTTAATATTTAATATGTTTATCTATTCATTTATTTATTTATGTATTTATTTGTGTGTGCTTGTGTGTAGGTGTGTGTGTGTGTGTGTTACTGCATGAGCTGTCAGAGTATCTATATGCGTGTATCTGCGTGTTTGTGTCTACTATGTGTATATATATATACATGTGTGTGTGTGTGTGTGTGTGTGTGTGTGTTTGTTCATTTACATAATTTTGCTCAAGCAGCGTTTTATTAGATTTACAAATGACAATGTGATAACGTACCATGCACTATCGTCGTACTTTGCCATTGTTGCTAGAGTTGTTGTTATTGTCGATACCGCTGAAGCTATCGTGATCACCATCATCAACATCATAATCATCATAATCATTGCTTCACACACACACACACACACACACACACACACACACATATATATACATACACAAATACATACACACACACTATATGTATATACTGTATATATATATATATGTGTGTGTGTGTGTGTGTGTGTATGAACATGTAAATATAAATATATCTACATACTATGGTAAATACATATATATATATATATGTATATATATATCTCGATATGCATGCATATATACATACATACATACTTATAAACATACATACATACATACATACATACATACATACACACACACATATATATATATATGTATATAAGATTCTGGGAATTATGACTAGCAGTTCGTACGCAGTAACTACTTATATATATATATATATATATATATATATATATATATATATATGTACATGTATATCTTTTTCATTTAAATTACACTGTTTTAAATTAAGATCTTCTAATAGCTTATTTGCATTGACGCACGTGATTAGACTGGTTTGTACGTGCCTTTTGTCTCCTAGTAATCCCTAGCCTCTGGGCACATGGCTTGTTCTATTTGAAAACCAGAATTCTGGTACACGAGAAACCACAAGAAAAAAAAAAAAGAATTTTGATGCAAAAAGTGGAATGACAAGTCAAATGGTGAATAAAAACGGAAAAATAAGGTAAAGAAAAGAAAGAAAATTAACGGTAGGTCAACTCACAAGCTCTCTTATATACCAAAAACAGCGTTGCACCCAACCCATCAGTATCAGGATATCTAATGTCTCCTCTTCCAAAGTAATATTTGATTAGGCAGCCCCCTACTATAACAATGACTTGGCTAACAGAGGCTTCAAAGATATATTTCACCTTTCCGATTAAAAGTATGAAGCCTAAAAATAGACCTATAGAGAGACTTAGGAAAATAATATGGTTCCAGCTCCACTTCTATCCAAGTGTTCAAACTAACGTAGGTAGGAAATTCCGGGCTCTTTTAGATAAGCATTTTCTAGTAAACCATAAGTACAGGAAGATTTTTAATAGGCGCTCGATAAAAATATCATACAGTTGCTGCCTCAGTATGAAGACCACCATCACTGGGAAGCCTAGCAAAGAGACCACTCCCAGTTATAACCATCGGGGCCCTGAAGATTGCTCACTTGACCAGGTGTGTTTGATATATTCTGTCATTTATGAGATAGAACTCAATGTTTCAAGATAATATAATTGAAAAGAGAAATTACATCTGTTTATATGAAGACAATTTTAAAAGAGGTTCTGCTAACGACCAGTCTTCTTTACGGTACATCGACAAAAGTAAAGCCACTAAGTTGACTAACCACATATGGAGAGAATAGTGAAGAAATTTATGTCATATGTAAATGGAGTTAAGAGATGCAACTTATGCATAACTGAGAGATCACACAAACATTTTAGAGCCAAGAATTCTATCGCACTACTGAATTCCTTAACCGAAGTTTTCGGCAAACACAAGCACATGGCCAAATTTCTTTTTTTGAACTAGAGAGGACACCACCCTTTCTGGATTGAGCAGCTATCTCGCAGATTTCGGCCACCTCTCCATTGAATTATTCTACATCAGCTAGTTTAGTTTGATTTCTTCTTCCTTACTCGTACCTCATTTATTATTCTACTCTCTCTATATAGCAGATCAGCCGATCTTCTTGATTTCTTCATAGATCTTTTTTTTTTGCCCTTCTGCCAATAGGTTCTCCTTTCCCAGAAAATTATACTCTTCATCTGTTATGAGGCCAGTTAACAATTTCCGGAAATGGTAGGCAGGTAATAGATCAATTCTTGCTGGCTTCCCCTCTCTTTACTTTGTCCTGTATCAGCATTATCCTTCCTTTTGTTATCCATGTTGGTGTTACATTTTCTATGCATTCAGTAAAAATGTCCGTATACTTTGGAGCTTTGAGCCAGGAAACCTGGCCACCATTTTGTATGTGGCCTTTCCAGTTCGATATTTTCTCGATCATCTATTTTACTTTCTTATCCGAGATTCTTATATTTTCTTTTGTGTCGCTTCATCTTCCACTTCTACTTCAAATTCCCGTGACCAGTCTTCTATTATATTATGTTGGAATTCTTTGGTCTAGATTTCTGACCAGAATTTTATTGTTGTTTCAGCATCTGGCATCTCATTCCTGTGATGGTCCTCTTCATTGTTCAGTTGTTTATAGAATTTTCTTCTGTTGTTCTTGAAGCGTCTATCCTGCTAGTACTGATTTACTCTCCGTTGGTGTATGTGTTTTATTTTAACCGACATTGCTTGACTTTTATTTGTTTTAGTTCTTCTTTACTTGCAGTTCTTTCTGTCTTATGTTGTGTTTCCTTTCCAGTTCGTTCCTGTGTCTTTCTTCCACTCTCTTTTTCTATCAGTGAATTTATCCGTCTAAGATCTCTTTTACTATCTTGTTTATCTGTCCAAGTTCTCTATTCTTCTTCTTCTTCTTCTTCTTCTTCTTCTTCTTCTTCTTCTTCTTCTTCTTCTTCTTCTTCTTCTTCTTCTTCTTCTTCTTCTTCTTCTTCTTCTCCTTCTTCTTCTTCCAGAGGATAGTAACATTTTTACCTTTAACGACTGGCTCAGCATGATGTTCACACCAGTAAGCAGGAGTACTGATTTTGTAGTGTTTACATATTTTCCAATGTAAATACTGTCCTACCCTATCGTGGTGATTTTTATATTCGTTTGGTGTCAGCACCGGACATCCCGAGACGAGATGGTTTTCTGTTTCGTCAAATGTATCGCAGAATTTGCATTTAGCGTCAGAACCGTTTTGAAGAATGTTAGTCTGGTAGTTTTTTGTGAGCAATCTTTGATCTTGTAACATCAATATGAAACCTTCAGGCTCTGCTTTCAGTCTTGAAATTCTCAGCTACTGATGGGGTGTTGTTTGATCTACATCAGCATTTCGACTTCGAAGTATATGCTGTCCATGCAAAGACTTCTGGCACTACCGCTTCTCAGTCTGTTTCTGCCCGTTCATTTTTGCAGTCAGTCTGATCCATTTTTCTTGTTTTGCGGCAGTGGTTTCAGGTTCTTCAAATATTTCAGGGTTAATGCTAAGCTCTCTTGGGAATTTGTAAGCTTCTTTGACAACAGAATGTGATTTTTTGTTGCTTTCGTGTTTGCACACAAGTCGCAGCGTCCAGAACTTTGTACTGGATAAGTACCTATTCATTGCTATTGCGGAAGCCCTATTGCACAGTTCCACCTGCATCATTCATCCATTATTTCTAGGTAACATCTGCTTTTGTGTGGGGGCATATTCTTTGAAATTAGTAGTTTTCTTGTCTTCCTGTCCAGGCGTTGGAGCTCTGTAAGATTCCATAAGATTCCTGTTAATGATATTAAAACTATATTGGGCTGCTGGAAATGCCAGGGTGTTAATGGCTTCGAAGTAATTCTTAGAGTTGAGTTCAGTGTTTTGTATGAGACTCCTCATGTAATATTCCTTTGTTTTTTTTCCTTCGCAGTAGCATATTGTATACTATCTCCTTCGTTTATTCCCAGGTACTTATACATTTCTTGTGGGTCAAGCTCCTTGAATGTAGTGTTGGTATCTAATTTAATGGAAGCTGTTTGCCTGAGCTTGCCTCTTACAAGTGTTGCTTTAGCACACTTATCAAAGCCAAAGTCTGTCCCGATGTCATTGTTGACTTTTTTAACAGTGTTAGCAACCCTACAAGCTCTTCGTCATTTCTAGTAAACAGCTTCAGATCGTCCATGTAAAAGAGATGGCTTATTGGGGTTTGGATAATTTACCTTTGAAAACATGGGTATTTCGTTCAACATCCTTAAATAACCCTTCTTCAGGGACCTTTTGAGCGGGATGGGCTACTCGACGTGAAAAAAATTCTAACTGAGCCCTAACTGGAAGGTCATGCACTGTTTATCTTGATATGTCCTGCTCATATGGTTGTGATGCATGTGCCTGGTGTACCCTTATCAAATGGCTAGTCATGATGGGTATACTGGGCTTCGTATATTTTACCCCAGTTTCACTTTGGCGGTATGTTCTACTCTCTCACTCAATCATAATAATAATAATTATAATAATAATAATAGCCATTCCGAAAAACGGGTAGACAGAACTAGTGAGACTTGATTGGCAGTCTGTCTGGTAGAAGGAACACTCTGATTTAAAAACTGGGGTAGATAGGACTCCTTAGATAGATGACAACCTGTCAGTGTCCAGCGACTCCATGCCTGGGATGAAGGCGAATGAACCTGGAATCTGAATTCTCCATCGAGCTCTACTATTCTTTTTGCCTTTTCGTAGTCTCTAAAATAAGTTCCAGTCAAGTGATGCAGTTGATGCAATCGAGTCACCCCCCACTTCCTGCCAAATTTCAGACTACGTGCCAATTGTAGAAATAATTATTTGAGCGGAAAATCAAGACAGAATTTAGTTCGTGTCTCTCTCTTTGTTCTGGATTCAAACAGGAAGTCGTGGTCACCATCGCTACTAACCTCGACATTTTCACCGCTTATTTAATCTACGATTCATTTAATCATATTATGGTTGTCTGTTTTGCTTTTAATGCTGAAATCATTTAGTAAAACTTGACACCCAATCTATTACACAACGGAAGTAGTTGACTGAGAGTTTGCAAGATATGGCAAACCAATGTGTGCATTGGCTGCAGCAGCAACAGTATTAGCATTTATGGTGGTGGTGGTGGTGGTGGTAGTAGTAGTAGTAGTAGTAGTAGTAGTAGTAGTAGTAGTAGTAGAAGTAAATTACTGTCGAGTTAATCACTGCTAATCAGTAGGGAAAACCAGTTTTAAATGCGTGTAGCATCATCCTTGTCAGACATAGTTGGGTTGTACTCCAGTGTAGATCATACTTGCACCGTGTCAGTAACCGCTCAGAGATCAAGTATTTCACGGCTCAAAATATAGATACTAGGGTTTCAGTTAATTCCCTTTGTCTCTTTTACAACTGGTGATCTCTCTAACAAGAGCAATTAGTTCGATGTTGCTCTTATTTAATCTTAGATCAACCCTGACTGAAAAATCTTATGGTCAAAATATATTTCAGGCGCGAATATTCCGTTTTACATTCAGAATTCAAATTCCGCCGAAGTCGACTCTGCTCTTCATCCTATCGGGGTCGATAAATTAAGTACCAGTTGCATACTGAGGTCAATCTAATCGATTTTAACCCCCACCTCCCCAAAACTTTCGGGCCTTGTGCCTAGAGTAGAAAGGAATATCTCATTTTATTCAGCCATGGTGTATCTATGGCAATGATCTGAGAGAGACATTAAATTACCGGATAAATTACCTCGTATTAATTCCGGCACTCCGAGCTGTGAACTAAAAAATCGCCGAGTTCAGCTTCTCATTTCGAAGTTGATAAATAATGTACCAGCCTTCTACTGGTGTCTTCTGTTTCTTTCTAACCTGTCTTCCCCGCTCTTTCACTATAACTACCTTTATCTCATTCTCTCTCTTGAAACTATCGTTTGTGATCGGACTTGCTGAAGTTAGGGCTACGCCAAATTTAAAAAATACCCACCAGAAGATGTATGTCACGACGGCTCAACTACGACTCCACCAAGGAGCCGGGAGCCCAGAGCATAGCAAGTTTATCTCAGACTCATTATCAAAAGTCCATCAAATCATTCTTTTGAATATAACTTTTTGAAGATTGAACTAAGTTGAAGTTCATTTGTTGCTCAGTTGTTGTTTTCTCTGCTGCATTAGTATTAACAGTAGTAATAGAAGCAGTAATAGCAGTAGTGGTAGTGGTATTGTTATTATTATTATTATTATTATTATTATTATTATTATTATTATTATTATTATTATTATTATTATTATTATTGTTCAGTAGTTTTATTTATATAACGTGCTTTCACTTCACTACCGAGCGCAGCTCTGTGCGCCTTGGGTATGTGCTGTGGCTTGCTGTGGTGCTCTTATGTTTACTGTATTGAAAGTGTTTTGCGTAGAATGTGTGCAGTGCCCAGTAGTGCAATCTTCTGTATGTTATATATATTTGTAAGTCCTGGTGTTTTTGTTATGTATTTGTCTGAATATTATTATTATTATTATTATTATTATTATTATTATTATTATTATTATTATTATTAGTAGTAGTAGTAGTAGTTGTTGCCAGAGTTGCAGTTCCTCTCGCAAGTTAAGCTCAAATCATGTAGTTGATAATAAAGCAACAGTAACACTGACATACTGGGTTGACTACGTAGTGTTATATGCACATGCATTTGAGCGTTGGTGAATGGGTGTCCATGTACGGTAACGTGCAGGCAGTCGTGTGTGTGAGTGAATGGCGCAGAGACGATTAGTCGTAAGAAAATGGCTGGAAAACTGGACTGTTGTGTGCGTGTGTGCAGCCATATTTATATGCGCGTGTGCGCGCATGTGGGTTTGTTTGTTTGTGTGTGTGTGTGTGTGCGTGTGTGTGTCGGTGTCTGTGAGTGTGTCTGTGTGCATGGGCGTGCGTGTGTACGTGTGCGTTTGAACTTTTGGGTATGCGTGTCAGTTTCATGTGTACGCATGCGTGATTACGCACACACGCACGCGCTCGCGGGCACTCTTTAAACACGCACACACACACACACGCATTTTTATATGCACGTACACACACAAATGTTGTGTATTTGAGTACGTGTGTGTATATGTAGGCATATGCGTATTGGAGAAAAATAGGAAATGAGAGAGAGGGGGGAGAGAAAATGAGAGAGAGAGAGAGAGAGAGAGAGAGAGGGAGAGAGTGAGGGAGAAAGGGAGAAAGAGGGAGAAAGAGAGACAGAGAGAGAGAGAGAAATAGAGGGTGTATATTTTCGAACGGAACATTAACTGTGTAAAAGAGTAGTTTAAAAAATGGACTGAGGGTGTATGCATACGTGACTCTATATGAGCGTTTCTTAGTGTTTCTTTGTGTTTCATGTTTAGAATGTAAGTGCGTGCATGTGTCTGTGCGTGTGTGCGTATGTGTTTGCGTGTGTGTGTATTTGGATTTGTATACGCCTCTCTTAGCACATGTGTACATATATGGAGATGTGCATGCGCGCGCTTGTATAACTCTACTTCCTGCCTTTTCACACTGACTATGCGAGAGAACTATTGTATCGGCCGTCTCTCTTTTCACCTGCTCAGGGTGTGGCAATCTTAGAAACCACAGGAAGGAAGTGTCAGAATTTCAAATGGCAACTGCAAGGTGTCTTTATCCAACTTGGCATCTTTCAAGCCAAAATGCCAAGTGTTGCATGTTGCATTAATACAATAGATATGTCGTCCACTGACTTAACTTATTCATTCATTCAATCTTTCCTTGTTTCTTTGTTTCATAATATACTTTACTCTTTCTTAAATTACTATTGTCTCCTTTTCTTTCTTTCTTTCTTTCTTTCTTTCTATCTTTCTTTCTTTCTTTCTTTCTATCTTTCTTTCTTTCTTTCTTTCTTTCTTTCTTCCATTAGGCACAAAGCTCGAAAGTTTTGGGAAGGAGGGGGGCAGTCGATTAGATCGACTCCAGCAAGCAACTTGTACTTAATTCATCGACCCCGAAAGGATGAAAGGCAAAGTCGACCTCGGTGGAATTTGAACTCTGAACGTAAAGACAGACAAAATACTGCTATGCATTTCGCCCAGCGTGCTAACGTTTCTGCCAGCTCGCTGCCTTTCTTTGAATAAATCTTGATCTACCTGTCTGTCTATCTGTCTTTCTGTATGTGTGTCTGTCTGTCTGTGTGTCTGTCTGTCTGTGTGTCTGTCTGTGTGTCTGTCTGTCTGTGTGTCTGTCTGTGTGTCTGTCTGCCTGTGTGCCTCTCTGTATGTGCATTTGTCTGTCTATCGGTCTGCCTGTCTGCCTGTCTGCCTATCTATCTAAAACAAAAGATACGTCTCTCAGCCAAAAAAAAAAAAAGAAAAAATGAAAAAAGGAATAAATCTAATTTCTAGTCTTATGTTTGAGTTTCATATTATATATATATATGTATATATATATGTATATATATATATATAACATTTATCTACTGTCTACGGACAGATTATCAGCTTACTGCTATTCCTAATATATCCAAACTCAGACAGAATTAAATTGATCTCACTGTGTAAGGCATGTACTATTAAGTAATACATTCACGTTTTTAGCGAATTCACTTCAATACAAACTACACAGCTTATTTAGTCCTGTAAAAGTGTGACTACTCTACATATAACTAAAGCTAAATCTCTCCTTCGTTGAAAATGTGTTTTATTTCTTTTATAAAGATTTAAAATGACTAAAATAAGTCCAACTTACCTCTTTACTGGCCAACTTGATGATAAAATCCTGGTGTGAGGTGTGTTGTTTGTTCCTTCTCGAGCCAAACCTGGCTCATAAGGGCCGGTTTCCTGGTTTCATTGGCGTATAGGTTCCTCATCTGGACGGGATGCCGGTCCGTCGCAGGAGGAAAGAGTGAGTGGAACAGTCAGCAGAAGTTCGCCATTACCTTCTGCTAGCGCTGCGAGAGCTTAGGTGTTTCACTCATAAATACAAACATCGCTCGGTCTGAGATTCGAACCCGTGATCCCTCGACCACGATGTCTGCTGCTCTAACCACTAGGCCATGTGCTGCCGGTGTGAGGTATTCCTTGTTCTTTATTTATTTTTATTGTTATGAGAATTTCACGTGGAGGTGCAATGGCCCAGTGGTTAGGGCAGCGGACTCGCGGTCATGGGATCGCGGTTTCGATTCCCAGACCGGGCGTTGTGAGTGTTTATTGAGCGAAAACACCTAAGGCTCCACGAGGCTCCGGCAGGGGATGGTGGCGAACCCTGCTGTACTCTTCCACCACAACTTTCTCTCACTCTTACTTCCTGTTTCTGTTGTGCCTGTAATTCAAAGGGTCAGCCTTGTCACACTGTGTCGCGCTGAATATCCCCAAGAACTACGTTAAGGGTACACGTGTCTGTGGAGTGCTCAGCCACTTGCACGTTAATTTTACGAGCAGGCTGTTCCGTCAATCGGATCAATTCGAACCCTCGACGTCGTAAGCGACGGAGTGCCAACAACATGAGAATTTCATATCTAATGCTGACAACTGCCACATCCACAAAGGATACCGGCATCACATTAACTCTCTCTCTCTCTCTCACACACACACACATACCCAGACATACACACATACACACACAAAACTATCCGAGACAAAATTATAATATACAATTTACCCAATGGCGGCAACATTAACATACACCAGGAAAAAAGGGAATAAAGAGAAATAAAGTCCCCAGGACCTCAACACCAAGCACTGACAAGAGGTCTCTAAGTAGTTGTTGCATCTGCTGAGAAAAAAACTGCTAAATTTCCTCAAAGTACATCCATCCATCTTAAATATGGAAAGGACATATTGAATAATGTAGTCCCTCGTATACAAAACGGAATGGGATGGTCAATGGCGAAATACATTTGATAATATGTCTGCTCGATCATGTTTGAAATGGGCTGAGAAATGACAGCAATAAATGTTGCTATCATTGTGACTCCTAGCATATACAAGAGTTAGTTTTCGGAAAGGATGTACTTTTGACACTGAATTTGACCCCAGTATTTAACTGGTATTTTGTTTTTATCGATCGCAGGCAAAAGGAATGCAAAATAGATGCCGAGGGTGTTTGAAGCCATGCCATAAAGAGATGCAACTAATTATCCTTTCTACAATTATAATTGTATTTATGCGGGTTTATATAATTTAATTTTTTTATGTTAGAGTTGATAAGGTTTATGAAGGTAGTAAGAGTAATAAAAGAAGTGAAAATTTATTGTTGAAATTTATGGAGAGGGGGCTAGTCGATTACATCGACTCCAATACTCAATGGGTATTTATTTTATCGACCCCGAGAAGATGAAAGGTAAAGTCGACCTCGATTGAATTTGAACTCGGAACGTAATGACGGACTAAATGCCGCTAAGCATTTTGTCCGACGTGCAAGCGATTCTGTAAGCTGGCCGCCTTAGATATAACTAATTATCGGTTTCAAATTTTGGCACAAGGCCAGCAATTTCGTAGGAGAGGTAAGGCGATTACATCGAATCCAGTGCTCAACTGGTAATCATTTTATCGATTCCAAAAGGATAGAATGTAAAGTCGACATCGGCAGAATTTTAGCTCAAAACGTGAAAAGGGAGGAAATGTCGCTAAGCATTTTGCCCGGCACGGTAACGATTCTGCCAGATCACCGCCTAGACGTAACTAAATATATTAAAAAAAAAACCATTTTCTTCGATTCTGCCAAAATTTTCTCGACTCTTCATCGATTCTGCTAAATCTGCCACCCAGAACGTTCTTGTAATAACGCATAACATCGAACAACGCAACGATATAGCATCAACGATTACAAGAACAACATAACAGGAATAACAGCTAAACCTAAAACAATAGAAACATTTGCAGCAGCAACATCAATAACATGAATAATTGCAAAAGCAAAGATTTTTTGTTTGCCACTAACAACAATAATACTGTGCATAGTAACCACAGTATCAACATTATTGAGCAAGAACTAAGAAACATTACATCAGTTCTTCTAAAACTTCTCGAACTTTCTTCAACTATCACCTCATTTTTTAACATTCTTGAAAGACCCCTCCTTCATCTACTGTACCTGCACATAGTATCTAGCCAAAGTAATTTAGTTTCTGATATTAGTTCGATGTGGATGACCACTTACCATAATGCCATCCCACTTGCAGCGAATATTTGACGCATTACTGCCTGACATTAGTTGTTGACCCATATCTTAGCTCATAATTTTGTTGAATCCCAGTCACATATTCTTAATGCATCCTGTATATATCAACGTAGCTACTAGTTGAAATGTATCTTTATAATCGTAATATATAGTTACCGTTGTTATAGTAATTGTTGTTGCTGTGATTGTAGCTAAGAAGCAATTTATCATATTACATTTAATATTCCTTAAAGGTTAAGGCGGCGAGCTGGCAGAAACGTTAGCACGCCGGGCGAAATGCTTAGCGGTATTTCGTCTGTCTTTACGTTCTGAGTTCAAATTCCGCCGATGTCAACTTTGCCTTTTATCTTTTCGGGGTCGATTAAATAAGTACCAGTTATGCACTGGAGTCGATATAATCGAATTAATCCCTTTGTCTGTCCTTGTTTGCCCCCTCTGTGTGTAGCCCCTTGTGAGCAATAAATAAATAAGAAACGGTAGCACAGCGGGCGAAATGCTTGGCGGTATTTCGTCTGTCTTTACGTTCTGAGTTCAAATTCCACCGAGGTCGACTGGCCCCTTCCACCAAAATTAGAAAAGAATATTTTTAAAGGATAATATCTAAATAAGAGACAACGACTTAATAACACTACGGACACATTCATTGTCATTACCCCCACCCCTGCCGTCATCCTGCAACCACCTTCATCCTTAGTACCCATATAATAGTTTACACCGCTTCCAAAGTGGTTCTAGATAAATAGAATCTTTGAATGACCACTGTGGAAACATCTTTGATAATAAGTATGCTCATTCGTGCCTGGTCACGTGATAAACAACAATGCAGTAGACATCATGAACTGCATCATTAGCAACAACCTTGACGATAATAAAAGCAACGAGAACTGCCAGTAACTACTATTACGTTTGAAGTGTATGTTTTCCAATTCAGATTTGTAATCAGAATTGTTTAATGTTATTTGAAATTAAAATGCAGCAGCTTGGTGCAATCATGAGAGCGTCGAACAAAAATGCCTTGCAGTCTCTGCTTCAGCTCTTTGAGTGCTTAAGTCGATTCTCGCTAAGGTCAACTTTGACTTTAATCCTTCCGAGGTCAATACAATAAAATATCAATGAAATACTGAGTCAATTTAATCGGCTAACTCTTCTGAAATTTGCGGCCCATGTAAGAAATTATTTGAAATTAAATTAATGAAAATTGACATCATTGTGTGTAGTCATCAGCCAACTGCACGTTCTCCATATAATAGCATATTTCTGGTGTGGTAAGCTTGACAAACATTCTGTGGTATATGATCCACATCGATAACCTCATAATAAATGCTATTTAGAGTTCGATGACGGAACAGTATTAAGCAACTCATTAGGGCGGCAAAACATGTACACACTAAGTTCATTTAATAGTGACGAATAAAAAAAAATAGGAGGAAAAAAGAAGCTTGAATAGACTAGCGCATGCGTGGCTGTGTGGTAAGAAGTTTGCTTTCAAACCACCTGGTTCCGTGTTCAGTCTCACTGCGTGGTAATTTGGGCATTTTGGGCAAGTGTCTCTTACTAAAGCTTTGGCTCGACCAAAGCCTGGTGAGTGGATTTGGTAGACGGAAATTGAAAGAATCCATACACACACACACACACACACACACACATATATATATATGTGTGATGCGCGTGTGTCTTTGTGTGCTCCCCACCACTACTTGACAAGTAGTGTTAATGTGTTTACGTCCCCATAACTTAGCGGTTCGGCAAAAGAGCACCGATAGAATAAGTGCTAGCCTTAAAAAATAATACTGGGGTCGATCTGCTTGACTAAAACTCTTCAACGCAGAGCCACTGCATGACTGCAGTCTAATCAGTGAAACAAGTAAAAGAATAAAAAAAAGACAGGCTTGGACTGGTTAAACAAGGACAGCAACACTGAGAAAGCTTTTGCTTGCTCCGTTACAGAATATACTACTCTAACTTTCTCTTTCAGTGAGAAGACATAAATACTAGCAATACTCGTAGAAATGCCATAGTTATCTAGAATAACTTAAGGCCATTTGAATATCTTAGAATCCAGAAATCGGTGAGTTGGCAGAAACGTTAGCACCCCGGGCGAAATGCTTACCGGTATTTCGCCTGCCACTGCGTTCTTAGTTCAAATTCCGCCGAGGTCGACTTTGCCTTTCATCCTTTCGGGGGTCGATAAATTAAGTACCAGTTACGTACTGGGGTCGATATAATCGACTTAATCCGTTTGTCTGTCCCTGTTTGTCCCCTCTGTGTGTAGCCCCTTGTGGGCAGTAAAGAAATAGGTATTTCTTCTGTCTACGTTCTGAGTTCAAATTTCGCCGAGGTTGATTTTGCATTTCATCCTTTCGGTGTCGATAAATTAAGTACCAGTTGTGTGCTGGGGTTGATCAACCCGACTGGCCCACTCCCCCAAAATTTCAGGCCTTGTGCCCTAGAGTAGAAAAGGATTATTTTGGAACCCACAACTCATTCGGTCATCCTTTTGCCTCTTTCGCTGGACTTTCCGGTTCAATTTCAGCCATATGCACTTTTGGAAACGTAGGTTCAAAAACAGTTATAGATACGTTTTTTTTTGTCTTTTGCTTTTGATATCAAAATTAAGATAGAGCATAACGTATTAAAAATCGTTACAGCGTTACCAACTTAACCGTACTTCAACAGAATGATATAATAGGTTTCGTGCAATTTTGTTTCTTAGTGAAGACAGAATTTATTTAAAGCGATACGTTCAGAGATCATAACAGAATAATATTATATATTATTATTATTATCAGTAGTGCCACTTCAACGACATCTATAATATATTTTCGAGTATATTTTAACAACATTCGTGGCAATAACCATCTTCAACATCTGAGAAATATTTTTTCCCTTTTGATTCGCTCTCCAATGTATATGAAATTTCCCAAAAGAAATATTGTCAAGTATATCAACAGATTCAGATGAAAAGACCTGAAAGCGGTGAAGGGTAAATGTAGAAAAGTAAGGAATTGAAGTAACACTGGATCAAGGATAAAGTAAAGATCGAATAGAATTACTGTTATTGTTGGTGTTGTTGCTGACGACGACGACGACGACGACGATGACAATGATCATGACTGTAATGATTTTGTTTTGACGATATCTAATGTTAATCTCCTCGAAATATCGGATGGGGAGAAATATGTGTGTATCTCTGTGTGCGCGCGCGCGTGTATACACACACACACATATATAGAGATACATATGCACACACATAATATATACATATATATATATATATATATATATATATATATATATATATATATATATATATATATATACACACACACACATATATATCTGAATATGTATGTATATATGCGTCAGCTTGAAAAGAGATGGCTGGTAGCAAAAACTATTGGATGCACCAGATTGTTAATTATGCTCTATGATATCAATATTGAGACAATAACGGGTGGCTAGTAGCATAACTAGATAAATGTAGTAGAAGCCGTAATTATTAGATATAGACATGAAAATGGGTGTGTGGTCCGATTTCTGTTTTACCTTCATTTTGTTACACACACACACACACACACATACTCTCTCTCTCTCTCTCTCTCTCTCTCTCTCTCTCTCTCACACACACACACACACATGTTGACTTATATATTATTCAACATATACAAATTTATTCTTTTCATAAGCTGAATTTATGAATAAATTCATTTCAATTCAAGAATTTTTTTTTTATTTACTGTTTATCTAGGAAAGAAACTCATTGTGAAATAAACTGACTTCTAATGCCTATAGTATTAAAAGACATGCTATGCATGTTCGTATATTTAACGTGTATTATTGTACTGTATCTCACAACACCGCAAAATCTCTGCTCTTCAGAGTACAAATCTGTAGCATTTCAGTAAAGTCATTAATTATTAATTTAATTAAAACATTAAGCAATAATTTTTCTTCCTTACTTGTATGTTTTTGTTTAACATATAACAATCAATATTTTAATAGTATGATTAAAATAGAATATTTTAACTGCTTGAAATATATAATTAATTTATTAAATATCGCTATATCTTTTTATAATGCAAAAAAAATTTAACAGCCATTATATATTTGTTCGACATATAAAAATAAAACAAAAATGTATTGATGCGTAATCTAGAATACAACTGTGAATATAAGTTAATATTTAAATAAATATGATGTACGCAAATATATACGCACACACAAACATATACATGCTCACACGCATACATGATCGAAAGAAATAAAATAACGTATTCTCTTTGTGTCGACACCGGTGCTTTGTTTGAAAGTAAACATGTAATAATAGCTTCATTAAATATATAATTAGGAAAGAAGAGATTTTCTTTATAATCATTCGCAATAGAGTAGCACATAATTGGAATTTCGATAGATAATACACATAAGTTAAATACAAAAGAGTAATGCAGATTATAAGGGCTTTATGCCTCGTAAATAAATCCCTATTATTATTATTATTATTATTATTATTATTATCATTATTATTGTTGTTGTTGTTGTTGTTATTATTATTATCATTATTATTATTATTATTATTATTATTATTATTATTATTATTATTATCATTATTATTGTTGTTGTTGTTGTTATTATTATTATCATTATTATTATTGTTATTATTATTATTATTATTATTAGTAGTAGTAGTAGTAGTGGTGGTAGTATCACCATTACCATTATATGTTTTCAATAGTAACATGCGGGGGTTTGACTTCATTGCCAGGTGCACCTCTGTATTTCTCAGATATGTGTAGCACTGGCTTTTATGAGAGTGGGAAGGTGCTTGTGTTTGCAGCTAATTTACTTTGTTGCGGATTTGTTTTGTTGTTTCTTGAATTATTTTACAGTTTCCTTTGTTCAGAGAATCTTTTATGAGATTGGCAGTTGATCGTGCAAGAACATGAGTTGTGTAAGCTGTGCTATTTTATTGTGTTGTGATTAGGTTATGCATGTGTTGTGCGAGTTGGATTATTGTACTTGGAGATGATTGTGCAGAACATGCACTGTGTGATTTGTGAAATTCAATTGAATCTGTATTTCATATGATACGTGATGTGCCTAGTACAGCTATAATTTAAACTGTATATTGATTTCTGAACACCAATATAGTTTTATATAGGACTTTTTATGTGGTTATTTATCGAAAACTCTACACAGACTATCGGTGCTGTTGACTTTAACCCGCGCGATCAGATTCACTGTAACATCCATGTTACATATTATTAATATATATAATCTTTATGCTTAGATATCTTTAGGACTGCTAGTCTTGCAGAGATGATGAAGAGGTCTACCAAAGTACATAGACTTTCATTCCAGTCTTTGAATGCAATATTCAAGAGGTTCTCTGTGATAGATGATTTAATCTAGATGGGCAAGATCCAGATTATCATAGCCAAGTTATTGAGAGTGGGTTTGGCGCATGCCTTTCGCTTATTGTCGCAGTGTTCATATCGATTGTGTCGGCATTCTGTGCAATGTCTATCCAGTCATATCTATTTGTGGATATATTCTATACTTGTTTGACTGAATAGCCAGAAATTATGTGTTGACTGCATAATTTGTATTTGATGTTAGCCCTTTTTTCATTATTAGACTGTAGTTAAAGGCGGCGAGCTGGTAGAAACATTAGCACACCGGGCGAAATACTTAGCGGTATTTTGTCAGCCGCTACGTTCTGAGTTCAAATTCCGCCGAGGTCGACTTAGCCTTTCATCCTTTCGGGGTCGATTAATTAAGTACCAGTTACGCACTGGGGTCGATGTAATTGACTTAAAAATCCATTGTCTGTCCTTGTTTGTCCCCTCTATGATTAGCCCCTTGTGGGCAATAAAGAAATAAGAATCGTTTTCTCGCCGGAAAAAACATTTAGCAGCATTTCGTCGTCTTTATGTTCTGAGTTCAAATCTCGCCGAGGTCACTTTCGCCTTTCATCGTTTCAGGATCGATGAAATAAATGCTAGTTGATCACAGGGATCGATGTAATCGACCAGCCCTCACTACCAACATATTTTAGGCCTTGTGCTTAAAAAAGATTACTAGACTACTTTGGCTTTAATAGTGTATAGGTAAGATAAAACATCCCGTTCTTACAGAGCTTTTGCGCTATTGCTGACATCCCGGCAATCAAATCTTACATAATATTTGGTATGAAGATGTTTTTCCATTCCTTTATTTTGGGAGCTCCATTTTTATTTTCCCTATTTAAAACCCCTTATGTTGTTTTATCCTTATCTAATCTTTCCTCTATAGGCCTTTACATTACTCTGTTCTATCAGTTTCTTCTAATAATTTTCATCTGTTACTTCTAACAATTTTTGTCATGGGGGCTGGGTTCTTTTCTAATTCTCTGATTTTCTTAAGTCTAATTTTGGAGCATTTGTCAGTTTCATATCCTAGCTGAATACATGAAAAGTTATTTTGTAGGTTATACAATCAATTATTGCATTTGTAAGTAGCTTCTATCATTGTTATATTAGAAATGGTTTATAATTTCTCCATAGCATTTCACTCTGTTGTTGCTTCCATTCAGTCAAATTGTTAAAGGTATCTGAACTTGACAGAAATTTGCTTATAAAATCATTTTTGGAAATGGGATAAAATGGATTGTTATAGCTTTCTTGTAGTGATATCGTTGCGTATTATTTCGACGGCTTGTTTGACATATTGTCTTAAGAGTGAGGCTTCTTCGTTCATATATAGTTTAAATTATCCACAATAAGGTTCCTTATCTCACATGTTCCTTCGGTAAGATGTTATTTCTTTCAGATGTTAGTACAAATGTCAGGAGGTTGTATGTTATTGTAAAACAGGTTATTAACCTGTAGTTTGTAGTCTTTAGTGCTTTTGTTTGGAAGAATCCACAATGTTTACCATTCTAATAACCAGACAGGTGTTGATTCTAGTCTCTTCAGTAATCCATTAAAAGCTATTGTCACAGTTTTATGAATATTAGTTAAATATGTTAGCCAGAAATTAACGATCAATTCTGGGAGCTTTTAAGTTGACAGTAATCTTCACTGTATTAGTGAATTCCCCGTCATTTATGTTGGTTCGTGCAAGTTGAGTTATTGCATTTTCTTCTTTCTAATCTATTGTGAAGATTTATTAAACTATCTGTTTATGTTCATTTTTTTCGTATATCTGCATATTTGTTGATGTTAGTGTATCATTCAGAATTATGCAATCTTTTATTAATACTAAGGTATTTACTTCAAACACCACATTCCCACGGAAGAAACATTTCGTAGCATCTCTTCTAGCACGATTATATCAAGATAAGTTGTTTTACAATCTCGCTTACTCTTAGAATACCTTTTCTTTAATTATTAATTTTTTTTTTCTTATAGATGCTTTTGCCATAATAAACCTCTCCATATTTTTTTTTTTTTTTCGCTGGGTTAGCAAAATCTTCCCTATTTTTATCAATTTTGTATTATGGATTTCCTTTCTATGTTTTTCTTTAGTGGGGTATGCTCGGCCGAGGAGAATCTTACACTGTTAGGTTCGAATTTTACTTCCGCTTTCTTCTCCATAGCTACTGAATATATTAGATCATTTAGCCTATTTATGTTTGGGTTTACTTCTACTGAATGAAATTTTGGAAAGCCAAGCTATATATGATTATTACTTCCTGGAAATATTTCATTTGTAGCTCAGGCAGCTATTGTCGTTGATTCATGCATACTGATATTGTTATAGTGACTTCCTATATAGATTTATTGTTTCTGAGATTATACTGTGTTGTGATGTGTGTTTCCCTACTATTATATGTGTTGTCAAGTGTAGGAGTCACAAGAGTATATTATTGTGAGGTTGTATTTGTTTACTTGATTCCATAGGGAATTATGTGGTTTACGTCAACGTATTGAATGTTTAACATTTATTTTCTCTTTCTATTTTATTTTGCTGCAATTCCTTATTCATTCTCTGAACTGTAGTATCTGTTGTAACACTTCCTTTTGGTTTGAGAGCTCATCTGTTATGTATGTATTTCTGCTGTGGCATTTCTCTTTGTTGCGGAAGCTTATGTATTTTGCATGTAGTGCATCTCTTGAATTGCTTTCATTGGTTCGTGGAAGTTTATCTTTTTATTGCATGTGGTCGCTTGTTTTGCCTTATTTTTAGTGTGTATTCTCTGTATGAGTTGTTTAATTCCTGCTTCTGTGATCATTTCATTGTTTATTATAAATCTTTATTCATTCGTCAATTGTGCTGTATGTTTTTTTCTTCTTTCAGCTGTATCTCCTGCGTCTAATTTATAGCGCACATGTGTGTTGTGCACAGTGTGGCTGTGTAGAATCGGCACAGTGCTTCATGGTATTGTTATGTGTTCTATCATTCTCTTGTAGTTATGCCTTTATTTTTATGGACGTAAGCAAAAGGAATACCGCTTCCTCTTTCACCCGCACGCCAAGGCACCAGGACTCACGTTAGAAACGACGCTTGAATCACCGCTGGCACCGTCCACACCACTATTGCAAACATTATCAACACTACCATCGCCGTTAGCCACCAACACCAGCGGTGACAGCAGAAGCAGGACCACCAGCACACTGTTACCACCACCAGATTTGTAAAAGAACATATTATAGCAACAGCAGTTACATTAGCCATTGTGGAAAGAACAACCACAACAAGAGCCACACCACAACCATCACACCACCACTGCCACCATCACACTACTACCACCATCACACTGCCACCACCATCACACCACCACCACCATCACCACCACCATCACCACCACCGCCGCCGCCGCTACCAGAACCACCACCACCACTGCTGCAACACTCATCACTACAATCACCACCAGCACCGGAATGAAAAAGCGGAAAAAGATTTGGCGGTATCATCAAATAACTATCGGAAAGCCAGCTCCTTCAGTGATACATGCTTTTGGGATGAAACACTTATGTCGAACAAGTAGGCTTTCAAGCTAAAATATATACACGAATTGATTATTCGCCTTCATATTCTGACTTTGTTAGAAGCAGGCGCGAACGAAATGAATAACCAGGGAAGGATACCAAAGTATTGTCAAATAAAACTGACAATAAAGAAAATTGTTAAACGCTTCAGTATAGGCCGAACATATAAGAAGGACGTATTGGGTGCCATATAGCATATCAGCAGAGGGATGCGATATGGGGCAGTGTAACTTTCTGACTCAATAATGACGAGTCTAAAAGGTAATCTATCAACGTTATCTAGTATCCTCAAAATACACCCACCTTTTTGTCATATATGGGATGACGAATGGACAAGAACACAGTCTATGATGAGTTACTTGTTGTGGACAGAGACTTTGTGATAATGATTATAGAGCAAAACATGAGATGTTCGACTCTAGAATGAACTCTCACCAAAATATGCCGAGGATCCAAATGGATATTCGCGTGCTCGTCATCTTTCCATAAACTAAAACAGTTCCACAACTGTAATAAAAATCATTTATGAATTCTAGTGGATGATAAAAATTCAAGATGGCGCAAACGCTCTAGTACGGGCAACAGGAAACGAATTTGTCCAAAGGAAAAACAAAATAAGAAGAAACTCACCTTGCTGCTAAAACTACAATCACGAACATTACAACAACATTAGTAATAGCACCATAGCAATGACTCAATGGAGTCTTATGGAAGCACTTTTCCTCTGAAAATGACAAACAAGACTACGCATATACACATACATGTACATCTACCCACTTCTTACTTTTATTAAGATGAATTGGAGGGCCATGGGCTCATACAGACAGAGGGTAACCAAGATCGGTTGATCCATCCTCATTCTTTAAGTGAAAAATGGCGATGTGCCAAAGTGCCTGCCAACTTTCTTCTAACAACAACAACAACAACAACAACAACAACAACAACAACAACTATAATAACAGCAACAACAACAACAACAGCATCAGCATCAGCAGCAAACTTAAAAGAAGATTAACAAAATATATAGCTGCAGTAACTCTTTCTTGTGTTACCTTTGAATGAGGTTAGCAATGCGATTAGATGTTACAACTTCACCCAAAAAGCACAAGCAATGGCGCTCGGTGAAGGAAGGAGCAAAAAAGCAGATTGCCAATATATAAAGAGCTGGTCAATAT
>NC_068982.1:169839948-169843857 GCF_001194135.2 Octopus bimaculoides
CATATATATATATATATATATACACACAAACACACATATAAATAGTGTTACCAAAAATACAGAATACTAACATGCATTAACATTCAACAGAGAGATACACTAATTTGCATGTTTGTTCATGGAACACGGATCCTAAAGGCAAGTAAGGCAACTGTTATACATTACAGTATAACCGCAAACTTAACCTGTTAGCATATCACCAAATATAAGCTAATCAGCTAAGCAAAATGTGAATATGGCTTAGTAATAAAATTATGCCAAGATATTATCTGTAAAATTAGAGGAGCAACCTGACTAACTACATATTTATTGATTCAGTGTGACAAAGAAGTATCTTCGTGCAAATTCACACAACCTTCTATCGTAGAATTGCATACTTTGATCATAAACCACATCCCTGGAAAAGTACTGGATTTCGTGAGGACATTCACTACTATGAGGGATCACTAGTAATCATAATATATTGGATATTATGGTATATAACTTTGGGTAATGAAGGAAAATGAACAACTTTTCGAAATTACACATGAGATGTTATGTCGGAGAAGAGACATGTCAACTATATATTCTAGATGAATAAAACAAGGTATCCTAACACTTTTGTATAAAAAATGTAAAAATTTCAAAGATTTCAGCCAGAATGATCAAAGCCATCCTAACCATAGTAAATATTTAAAACATAAAATTGACTCTAACCACAGGAAAAAGTATTCCCCTAGAAAATTTAACGAAGTACTGCTATATATAAACATGTATGTTATCTACCAATTTTCGGTAATAAAGAAGCTTGGCAATAACATAACCCGGAACGTCTGCAAAGTGTCATCCAAGAAAATAATATTAATCCAAGTAACTCTCTTCAACAACATGTTATAAACAAGCAAATTCAAAGAAAATCTGAATGTCAATCCAAAGCCATGCGTGCGACGCTGAAACCGAACATATCCAGAAAAAGATAATCACCTGGTTTAACTTGTTCTTCAGTCTAAAAGTAGTGTCGAATGTGGTAAAATAGATTATTAGTACTAAGCCTCAAACATGTCCCAAACACACATCAAGCTGTTCAATTTTCACAATATAAAAGTTAGCTAGATTTGCACAAGAAACGAAAACACACCTTTTAAACTATAAACAACCAAATGTATAAAACTAGGTGCCAAAACCCGAAGGCAAATGCAATAGCTACTCATAAATATATACCCGTAAGTGGAAATTATGCAAAGAAAGAAATCTTCCAGCAGTATGACTAGATACGAGATGAACTGATCAAAGCTATATTAGAATTTTCCAGGCGATGCACGTCCCTCCCACACGCACGCACGCACGCACGCACGCACGCACGCACACACACACATCAAATATACTTAATCTAAAATATTTAACAAGGAAATGTTAAGTCTTTATCAGAGCCAGTTTGAGCCTAAGGGAAAAATGATAAGAATGTCAAAAATTATATGAATATCTCTTTTGAAATTTTCAATAAATTACAAGCATTTATGTATAAGCCAAAAGACTGCTCCATAATCTATAAACTTATGCTTCATATACTCAAAATATCGGTGTGAGCGTATATATATATTTTTCATAATACATGTACACGTCATGCTTATGAATAAAAACATACATGAGTATGTCTTCATGCTTTTTTACATTTTAGCAATGGGAAGGTGTGTATATGGTTGAGTGGTTAAGAAATTCACTTCATAGTCACGAGGTTTTGATTTGAGCCCATCTGTGTCGCACAGTGGGCATGTGATTTCTCTAATAACCTAGACCAACAATTGCCTTCTGCACGCATGCATACGTGCGTGTGTATGCATGTATTTGTGCATTCGTCTCCGCTTGACAAGCGACGTTGTTTTGTTTACGTCCCAGCCACTGCATATTTCGTCAATAAGCAACACAGAAATTAATTATCGACGTCCAAATCTTTCTGTGAAAATATTGCCATCTTATTTGATTTCGGCTGACAGAAAATTGCATAATCCACGTTGTAATGGACAAGGAGTGCAAATGGTTACGTCTTGGAAATCCTAGACTCACTGATGTGTTGCACGTCTAAATCGTGTGTTTATTGGTTGTTAAGCGAGTGACCTTGCTTCCAAGCTGCTTACCCAGGCCATATGTAATTACGTTACTGACTCTAAGAAGAGGACCGGCCTCTTGGTATTTGAATCCAGGCAACTGGGTAATTAATGGTTTTAAAGATTCAGAACTGCTGCATACAGCATTGCATGATCTTCAACAGCAAAGTTGACAGAATTCAGGCATATTCCATACTGTATGTCAGTCTCGTGTAGCTTAAAGCAAGAATTGCATGTTTATAGTTATTCACACCGTAAGTCCAGCGTTCTCTTCCCGTCGTCGTTGTTGTCGTGTCGTTGGTAGTGGTCTTCTTCTTCTTCTTCTTCTTCTTCTTCTTCTTCTTCTTCTTCTTCTTCTTCTTCTTCTTCTTCTTCTTCTTCTTCTTCTTCTTCTTCTTCTTCTTCTTCTTCTTCTTCTGTATAATTTTTTTGCTTCTTTTCTGTTTGCATTTGCTGTGGTTGTTGTGGCTGTGACTTTTTTTCCTCCTCCACTTCCTCATCATTATCATAATCACTGGTGCTATAACATCTGCTACTATTGTGGATAATGATGATGAAGAAGCAAAAGAGGAAGAGGAAAAGGAGAGGAAGAGGAAAAGGAGAGGAAGAGAGAGGTGAAATAAGAAAGAAAAAATAGTAGTAGTAGTTATGGAAGAAGAAGAAGAAGAAGAAGAAGAAGAAGAAGAAGAAGAAGAAGAAGAAGAAGAAGAAGAAGTTTGCCGATGACAATATCCCACATTCTACATCCGCGTAGCTTCATTTTCGATTTCGCATTTCGACATTGCATTTATATAAGAGAATGTTTGTTTCTTTCTATGAAAATGTCTAGTAATGTACGTCTTGAGTAGGAGAATGAATGGACGGTTGATGATCATCAATTCAATATATATATATATCAGCTGATAAAACTATCAAATGCATCAAACCTAATTACACATTCGCCCACTCAATCAACTGACCATCAAACCAACCAGCCAAACAAACTTGTTAGATTTCCAGGTAAACAACTATCGAACCATCCGACCTTCCTGACAACCATCAAGTGTGTGCATGTCCTGTATATAAAGACAAGTGCAGTAGTATTGGAGAGTAGTGTTTCTAGACAGAACATGGCGCTTCTGCTTATTATTCTTTGCTTTCGTGTACTATCACCATCAGTTTCCTTCAGTTGGTGGGTATCCTTCCTGCCACCAAAATCTTCCGTAGTGCTTCCCCGTGGCCACATATGATAAATGGATATCATGCGGTGCTAGTTTAAGCAGTAGGGGTTTCCGAAGCAGCAGTGAACAAAAAAAGTGGATTTTTTTTCCTGACGTCTGTAATCCACTGTACCAGCCATGGGTAAAGGCCATTGGTAAATGGCATTCAACATCGAATAGCAACCCACTTGGGAAACGGTCACCCCGGACCGAAATCATTGGCGGTACCAGTGCTTAGTTCCGTATTTGCAGGTCACTCGAATGTTTTGAGGCAACGAGCGGATAAGTGTTAAGCGTAAAATGCCCAGAGCAAGTTTTTCAATGACTTGTGTCACGCGATTCTTAAAGAGAACTGTAACGATTAACAGTAGCAAGAACATCTGATGCAATGATTCTTCATTTCCTGTGTTTTCACTTGTTGCCTCCAGTCATGTCCTGTGATCTCAAGTGTTCCCTCCAGGCATATAATATTCTCTCTATTGGTACCTCGAGTATTTTCGCCTCTCCATACTTCTTGTATGGAAAACAGAGACAGCTTCAGGCATCAATCGGGAATAGACGTTAAATGTGACGGAGACTGGATCATAAACATTTAAACTTTATATATTGCCTATATATATATATAT
>NC_068982.1:169844397-169845716 GCF_001194135.2 Octopus bimaculoides
TGTGTGTGTGTGTGTGTGTGTGTGTGTGTGTAGGTTCTCGTCGTAAATGTCTGCCATTGACCGTACAACAAACACGGCTAATTATATTCACCTTAGTAATTATTAAACTATATAGAATACAATACACCACAGATAAGCGCTCTGCTACTTTAGCAATACTAAAGGAATATTCATTCTCTATTCTGATTTTTACTCTTAATGCACGTCTTATAGAGCAAGGCAGGGAAATATTGCTCATGTTGATGGTGGTTATGGTAATAGTGATGGTAGTGAAAGGGGGAGATGTGGAATGGTCGAGAGGGTTGGCATTGAAAATTCCTTAAATGAAACTCCATTCTTAGCTTCCACTTTCATATATCATTTACCATTTTCTTACCATCTACTTTTGAAAAGGGAGGATTTCATAAATACAATCTACATATTGCGTAGTACCCCCTACCTCAGATTTTTGGATATGGAATAGCTTCTATCTATCTATCTATCTATCTATCTATCTATCTATCTATCTATCTATCTATCTATCTATCTATGAATGTGTGTACAAATGTATATATATGTATATATATATGTGTGAGTGTGTGTGGTGTGTGTGTGTGAGCGCGTATATATTCATATATATGTATATATGTATACATACAGGCACAATATATGTACGTGTGCCCGCTTATACACAGACAGATTATATATATATATATATATATGATTATTCATTTTGTATTTATATATTTATTCCTCGAACATATGCATGTGGTATGTACATGCTTCCAACTATTCATCCGCATGCGTTTATGCATCTGTCAGCGTGGGCATATATATATGTATATATATATATATATATATATGTATGGTTGGATGGATGTATATGTACGTATGTAGGTATGTATGCATATGCAGTAGCGTCGTTCTCATGTACTTCGACGCTAGTCTTAATATCATCACAATGAATAATTCCTAAACTAGCTTTTATCCCTTCCACTAAAAGCATTTCTGAAATGCCTTGTTCCAATGCTCTTATTTCTTCCAATGTGACTGTCATAATTGTTCAGTAATTACCAAAATCTCTGCGCTGCTCATTATAATTCAACATTAAATGCAAAGCATAATGTGTTACTGATTGCAATGCATTAAACACAGGTGTACACACGCATATAATACGCAAACACAATGAACTCATGACATATTCATATATATGCATATATATATGTGCATATATATATGTATGTATCTCTCTCCCCTTTCTCTCTCTCTCTCTATCTCTCTCTCTCTCCCTCTCTCTCTCTCTCTCTCTCTCTCTATATATATATATATATATATTTATA
>NC_068982.1:169848491-169848731 GCF_001194135.2 Octopus bimaculoides
TCTCAAAACTAGAAAGGAGAAAGCTAATTCGAAGACTACAGACCCAATCCATCACTGGAACTGTAAAAATCTGTAAAACTTTCCAGAAGTTTTCATTTAAATATATATGAGCTTGTCTAGATATGCAACTATATGCATGAGAATACACACATAACGCAAAACATACAAATCTGCATATATACATACATATACACACACACACACACACGCACACATACATACATACATACATACATACAT
>NC_068982.1:169848741-169849458 GCF_001194135.2 Octopus bimaculoides
ATATATATATATAAATATATATATATATATAAATATATATATATATAAAATTTAAATATATATATACATATATATATTTATGTATATGTATATATATATATGCGTGCACGCGCATACACACATATATATATATTCGAGTGTGTTTGTGCACGTGGATGCGTGTATGTAAATGCATACACGAAGTTAAATGAATGAATGTATGTATGTATGTATGTCTGAAGTGTCATCAATATTACAAAGTGCAACATTCGGGGCGAAACCGTATGTAACATTCTGACCAATTAAATGCCATAACGATAATATACTTGTCGATGATATACAAAACAAAACATGTGAAATGACTGAATCTAAAATTAGGATAGACTGGTTTACGGTATTCGTTTTCAGTCTCTGTGTTCTGAGACCAATTTTGCAATTCATAATTACCAGATCATATTGATGTTGATTTTTCTATCTCTCATCTTTCTTTTCGTATGTATTCACTCTCTCTCTCCCTCTCTCTTTCTCTCCTGCTCAGCGGATGTTAATATCAGTGAAAAATAAAATACCTACGCTGAACTATTGAGAAGTCTGTAGTTACTCTATCCAGATTACAAGTTCAGGTTTATACCTGTAATTATTGGGACACTGGGATACGTAACATACTGCTAAAATACCAATCTTGAGCAATTAGGCTTCTCAAAACTAGAAAGGAGAAAGCTAATTCGAAGACTACAG
>NC_068982.1:169849615-169849858 GCF_001194135.2 Octopus bimaculoides
CACACGCACACATACATACATACATACATACATACATACATACATATATGCAAACAAATATACCCTGATATTGATGTTGCGAATTCCAATGAAGGTGCCTTGGATCTAGGTTAGAAACCGCTTCTATATTGGCAAGAATTCTTGAACTAAAACTGAACAATGACATACATACATACATACATACATATATAAATGTAAGAACTTATTTGGACACACACACACATATATATATATATATATATA
>NC_068982.1:169851238-169853144 GCF_001194135.2 Octopus bimaculoides
ATATATATAAGTATGTATATATATTTTGTGTTGGTGATAAAGTTCATAGCATTTTGAAGTAAAATTCAGTAACAATATTTAGATACCTGTACATACCTTTCCTCAACCAAAAATATCTCATTTTGTTGCACTACCTTTCGCCATCTTTGAGACAACTTCATGACTTCATCCTCCCAGAACTGGTCTAAGTAGTTTTTGCACTCTTTTAAAGAATAGAAGTTGTTCCCATTAAGAGAATTTTGCAGGGATCATAATAAATGATAATCTGAAGGTGCAAGGTCAGGTGAGTATGATGGGTGGGGTAGGACATCCCACCCAAGCTGCACCAATTTCTGCTTGGTCTGCAAAGAAATATGCGGTCCAGCGTTGTCCTCATGTAAGACGACACCCATTCAGTTGACCAATTCTGGATGTTTTTCATCAATTTCTTTTAATCGGTATAATTGGGAACTATAATAGTCTGAATTTAAAATCGGATTTTATGAGAATAGCTCGTGATACACAATGCCCTTCGATTCCCGCCAGATAGAGGGCATCACTGTCTTCGGATACAGACCAGCTTTGGAAGTAGCGAAGGCGGACCATCTCGTTTTCCCCAGCATCTTTTTCGTTTCAAGTTGTGAATAATCCATTTCTTATCAAACGTGATCATTCTTTTCAAAAGTGGATCATTTTTGTTTTTTTTTTGTTTCATCTGAACAGAGAATCGCTCTATTAAGTTCATTTTACGTTAAGTTATGAGGCACCCAAACATAGCGATTCGGCCATAACCCAGTGACTGGAACAAGTAAGAAGTAAAAGGTATACATACACACACACATACATACATATGTGTGAGTGTGTGTGTGTGTGTGTGTGTGTGTGTGTGTGTATGCGTGCGTGCGTGCTCAGGCGTGGCTGTGTGATAAGACGCTTGCTTCCCAACCAAATGGTTTAGGGTTCAGTCCCATTCCATGGCATCTTGGGCAAGTGTCTTCCGCTATAGCCACGTGCCGACCTAAGTCTTGTAGGTAAATTTGCTAGATAGAAACTAAAAGCCCTTTGAAGGCGGTGAGCTGGCAGAAACGTTACCCCGCCGGGCGAAATGCTTAGCGGTATTTCGTCTGCCGCTACGTTCTGAGCTCAAATTCCACCGAGGTTGACTTTGCCTTTCATCCTTTCGGGGTTGATTAAATAAGTACCAGTTATGCACTGGGGTCGATATAATCGATTTAATCCGTTTGTCTGTCCTTGTTTTCCCCTCTGTGTATAGCCCCTTGTGGGTAGTAAAGAAATAAGAAGCTAAAAGCCCTTCGTATATGTGTGTGTGAGTGTGTGTGTGTGTATGTGTGCGTGTGTATGTCTGTATCCCTGTATGTCTCCGTATCTGTGTTTATCTCTGATCCCTCACCGCCACTTAGCAAACAGTGCTGGTGTGTTTACTCTGTCGCAGAATAGCGGTTCGGCAAAAAGGGTCAGATACAATAAGTACCAGCCTTAAGAAATAGAAAAGTACTGGTGTCGATTCATTCGGTTAAAATAATTCTTCAAGGCGGTACCTCAGCTTGGGCTGAGTATAATTTAATTACTGAAACAAGTAAATCGTAAAAAGTAAAAGGATATACAAATACACATGCACACACACACACAGACACACACATACATGCAGACACACAGACACATATATACATACATACATGCATACATACATACACACACGCACATATATATATACATTCATTTATTTATATGTATATGTATATATGAATATATATATATAGATATACAGTCGTCTCTCTCTCTCTCTCTCTCTCTCTCTCTCTCTCTCAATGTATATATATACATACATATATATATATATATATATGTATATATATATATATACATATATATATATATATATATATATATATATATATATATATAT
>NC_068982.1:169853154-169854188 GCF_001194135.2 Octopus bimaculoides
ATATATATATACATATATATATATATATATATATATATATATATATAGATATGTATATATAGGCGCAGGAGCGGCTGTGTGCGTAACACCTTGGGCAAGTGTCTTCTACTATAGCCTCGGGTCGACCAAAGCCTTGTGAGTGCATTTGGGAGAGGGAAACTTGAAGAAGCACGTCGTATACGTATATGTATATATATATATATATATGTATATATATATATATGCTTACATGTATATCTATATGCCTATCTATCTATCTATCTATCTATCTCTCTATCTATCGATCGATCGATCGATCCATTCACCCATCCATCAATTCATCTACGTATATACACATCCATATATACAAACCTGTGTAGGTAGATTCATAGAGACTGGCGGGGGTGAATGTTGAAGCTCGCTGCACAACCATGGTTTCACAAGTCAATCCTTTAAAGAGAGACTGTGCTGGCAGGAACTGTGTGGAAACCCTTCGGATCGACTTAACGTTCTTAAAACGACCTGATTTGTCAAATAATGTCACTCTACTTGAAATATCACTCAATTAAAGTATAACGTTGAGTCACACTTCAACTTGGGCGAACATGAAAGTTTGGCCAAAATGACAGTCTCAGAGAGCTTTTTTATTCTGGAGCATCGCCTTTAGTCGTACAAATCGATCACAGTATTTATTCTTTGTAAGCCTAGTACTTACTGTATCGGCCTGGAAAAATTAGGGTTCTCAAAACCTGAAAGCAAAAGGCTGATTAGAAAACTACAGATTCAAGCCATCAATGGAACTGTAAAGATATGTAAAACTTTCCAAAAATTTATCACATAAATACATATGCATGCATCTAGACATAAAAACACATCCATAAAACAAACATACAAATCTGCGCATACACTAACACCAAATACTGCACACACACACATATGCACAAATACCTAGATGATGTTGATAAAAATTCCAATGAAGGAGCCTTGAATCTATGTTAGAGTCTGGCTCTTTCTCTATGGACAAGAAATACAGAAATGAAACTGATTGATAACAT
>NC_068982.1:169854198-169857529 GCF_001194135.2 Octopus bimaculoides
TATATATATATATATATATATATATATGTATGTATATATACACATGTATATATACAATTACACACTAACACACACGCATATATATTTATACATACACATACATGTGTGTGTAAGTATGTATACACATGCATGGAAGAGTGAAATGCTAACCTATATAGGTTAATAGGTACGTGACCTCATCGAACGATGTTTTGTCATAATTGGACGTTCCTTTTACAAGGACCCGCAAACATCCACTAATTCCCCACCATAGTCGCGCGCCAATTTCCCATCCTCTCTCACACTTTCGTTCTCCCACTTTTCTTCTCCTTCAAGATATATTTTAACTTCAAAAGGAAACTGTGGTGTGATATTAGCGTATTTTCTCCTTTTCTTCTTTTTCTCCTTTCTTTTTCCATGGCAGTCAGCTGTTAGAGCTGTATCCTTGTTACTCGCATGCTCGAAAATTAGCCTAATTCCCATTTAGTGGACATATCAGTCATTCTTCATAATAATAATAATAATAGTAATAATAATAATAATAATAATGATAATAATAATAATAATAATAATAATAATAATAATAATAATAATAATAATAAGAAGAAGAAGAAGAAGAAGAAGAAGAAGAAGAAGAAGAAGAAGAAGAAAAAGAAGAAGAGGAAGGAGGAGGAGGAGAAAATTAAGAAAAAGTACAATCTCTGCTCTTCTTCCTCCTCCTCCTCCAGCGCCACCACCAACACCACCACAACCACCACCACCACTACAGCGACCACTACAACAACAGCAACAATAATAACAATGGTTTCAACTTTTGGCACAAGGCTAGTAATTTCGGGGAAAGAGTTAAGTCGATTAAATCGATCTTAGCTCTCAACTGTTATTTACTTTATCGTTCTCGATAAGCATTTTACCTTGCGTGCTAACGATTCTGTCGGTTCAGCAGCTTAATTGCAATAACAATAATCTTTTCTACTATAGGCACAAAACCTAAAATTTTGGTGAGGGCGATACGCAATCACATCGCCCTTCGTACTTGACTGCTACTTAATTTATCGACCCCGAGAGGATGAAAGGCCAAGTCGACTTCAGTGGAATTTGAACTCAGAACGTGAAGATGGACGAAATGCCGCTAAATATTTTGCCCGGTGTGCTAATGATTCTGCCAGTTCGGCGCCTTAATGACTTACGGAGTTAAGTCATTAATCCCTGAGATTATTATTATTATTATTATTATTATTATTATTAGTAGTAGTAGTAGTATTAGTATTAGTAATAGTAGTAATAGTAGTAGTACTAGTAATAACAGCAGCAGCAGTTGTAACAGTAGTAGTAGTAGTAGTAGTAGTAGTAGTAGCAGCAGTAGTAGTAGTATTGTTTTACCTCTCTGAGCACTCGGCGTCGTTTGCTCAGCTTGATTCTATGGTTGTTAATTATCATGGGAAGACATTCAGCATCCATGTACCAATCTCAAAACCCTAGCTGTTCCCAACAGAGCATTCTTTTATGCTTTCTTTTCTCTCATGTCAATTCCCATTTCTTTGACATATTTATCGAACTTGGTTGTTAGTACTCCGAGTGCCCCTACAACTACTGGAGTAGTAAAACCTCTCCTAATAGTCCACATTTTTGCAATTTCGTCTCTTAGTAGTCTGTACTTTTCAATCTTTTTTAGTCCATTGTAACTTATTCTTTGTTCTCGCTGACTCCTTCTGGTTCACATTTGTACCGTTTCTGTGCTCTGTATAGGCCGTACTTTTCACATAGCCACAATGGACCAACTTAGCCACGTTATCGTGCCTCCTTTTGTAGTACTTTTGGACCAGCTTGCTACACTCACTCAAAATATGAGTGATTTTTTAGTTTCTGCTGCCACACCTCCTACAAAGCAGAGATTCACTGCTCTCATCTACTTAGAACTTGGTATAATTACTTCACAGAGCTTCCTGGACGCTGCATATCAATGCCTCAGTGCATCCTTTCAGATCACTTTTTCTTAGCCTCCTCCAGGTCTTGTCTTTTCCCTCAATCTCTGTGAGGTATTACCCATACAGTGATTATATTTTCCAAGTGTTTATTCATTCTTAATTAATTAGTAAATAAATAAATAAATAAGTAGATAAATGAATAAATAATGATAATAATAATAATAATAATAATAATAATAATAATAATAATAATAATAATAATAATAATAATGATAACAGTAATAATAATTTATTCAATAAACAATATAGAATAAAGAATAAATTATTAACATTATTATTATTATTATTATTATTATTAATTTCATCATTATTATTATTATTATTATTATTATTATCATTATCATTATCATTCTTCTTCTTCTTCTTATTATTAATTTCATTGAGCTGGCAGAATCGTTAGCACGCCGGGCGAAATGCTTAGCAGTATTTCGTCTAACGTTACGTTCTGAGTTCAAATTCCGTCGAGGTCGACTTTGCCTTTCATCCTTTCGGGGTCGATTAAATAAATACCAGTTACGCACTGGTGTCGATGTAATCGACTTAATCCGTTTCTCCCCTCTATGTTTAGCCCCTTGTGGTCAATAAAGAAATAATAATGATAATGATAATAATAATAATTATTATTATTGTCATTGTTGTTGTGGTCGTCGTTGTTGTGAGGCAAAATCGACCTCGGCAAAAAGTTCTGAGTTCAAATTCAGCTGAGGTCGGATTACCAAGGTATGAGCCATCATCATCATCACACTACCAGCGCTGCCTCTGCTGGTGATGATGATGATGATGATAACGATCATCATCATCCACAACAACATCAACAACAGCAATAAAATAGCTCCCAGAACAACAACAGTGACAGAACGGTAAAACTGAACAAACAATTCGCTGGGTTTCCGTACTGAATTTGGCTAAACTAAGCTTTTGGTATACAATAGTTCCCTCCAGTAAAATACAAAACCCAAGTGTTTAATGCTACTTTGGTAACCCGGCAAGTTTACGGATATATCACTACAAGATCAAGTACAATTAATATAATCACCGTATGTGCCGACCATTACCAAACTACCGTCAAACATCACCATCACATCAGACCCTGAGAATTTCAAATTGATGCATTTACTGGAAATAGCAACCAGATCTCCCACGTAGAGCATTACACGGACACAAAGTTGTATCACCACAATTACAGCAATCAACGGGTATATAGTCTTTAACGTTCCAAGCCTACGCATTTCCACATAAAGGAACACAGAAAGAAACAAGGAGAGAAACAAGGAGAGAAAAAAATATGTGTAGTGGTCAGCGATCTATCATGGCGAAATATATATATATATATATATATATATATATATATATATATATATATA
>NC_068982.1:169857860-169861547 GCF_001194135.2 Octopus bimaculoides
CACACACACTCATATATATATATACATATATATATTTCTAACCATATATATATATATTTATATACGTATTATACTTTTGCATGTCAGTATCTATCTATCTATCTATCTATCTATCTATCTATCTATCTATCTATCTATCTATCTATCTATCTAGTTGTATGCAGTACTCTTTCTGGTGTAATTCAAGTTCTTACGATTCACAAAGTTTTCATAACTTGTCGGTGATAAAAGGTGAAGCGTTAATTTGTGGTGTATTGGTGGAAACACCGGCAAAATGTACGTGAAATACTATAAGATGTGTAAATCACCACAAAAGGCGAGAACATTGCTGCGACTATATAATAGAATCTATTAAGATTTAATGCTGATATTTTGGTGGGTGATAACATGTTCTCTTGGCCCCATAGAAGACTAAGTATACTAACATTTTCGAAATACGGTAAGAATAATCGATATGTTCTTTACTATAAGGCGTTAAATGTTTCCATTAGCTCCCTTTGATGTCACCTTTTAACGCATGAATTAAGAATATTAACAAATGAGAGGATCCATAGATAAATATGTACATACATATATACATATATAAATATATACATATGTATATACATAAATATATTTGTATATACAAATCTATATGTATTTATCTTTATATACATGTATACATACATATGTATGAATGTATATGTGTATATGTATGTTCACATACACATACATACACACACACACACACACACACACACACATATGGTAAACAATGTAGGTAAATGTATATTTGTTAAACTGTCCATATGCGTCCTGAGACGAGAATTACTGTTGTTCTGATGAGGTCAAACCGAGGCCGAAAACCACTCTAAGTCGCCCATCGTCTCCGAAGTTGATCTATGGTATCGAGGATAGAATATGACAGTCCTATATTTCGAAGCATGTTACTTCAACCGTAACATTCATAATTTCTTGAAATTATCTACTTTACCTCATTCAGGATTCTAACAATTATCCGTAGGTTGTGTCTTATTTCTTTCCACAAAAGGAATTGGAATGAAATAAGAATTTATCATGTATGTTATTCAACATGCCCTGCATTCAATATGTAATCCAGTGTCTTGCATGACACATTTGAGTACTTTCTTTTCGTTGTAATTTTGAAAACAACCCTTCCTATGAAAGTAAACACCTCGTTTCATTGCTAAATTTTCAGCATTCGTTTGGATTCAGGAGCCCAATGCTAGGCTTAAGAAGACAAGAAAAAAAAAAAATGGAAAGCTAAAATTCATATCTAGCAGTAAATGTAATCCACATTCAAGGAACCACTGTCTTGTACAATACTCACTATATATATATATATATATATATATATATACTTTATTTAAAAGCAGCAGAAATATAACAAAAGCTGTTAGTCAGAGTTCCACGTTCCCGTCGGCTAGTTTTAACAAAACTCTCCGACGAACGGGAACGTGAAACTCTGAGTAATAGCTTTTGTTATATTTCTGCTGCTTTTAAATAAAGCATATTACTCTACCTCTGGTATTTGAGTACTCTTTTTTCCACCTTTTTTCACATTAATGTGCTTACTCCGGTACACACACACACACACACACACACACACACACACACACACACACACACACACATATATATATATATATATATAGTCACTGCGAGGATATATTAACCTCTCCAAGTGAAGATTTCATCCAAATCACACTAGCTTAATACCTTATATTGTTGAGAAATATCTTTTCGATATAAATAGGTATATTATAAACATTGAGTATTATAAATAGAAAAATGGGGAGTTTAAATGGATATAAATTAATTTATTAGCATATTGTTAATTAAGCCTACAAATGTTTCAATTTACACTCACTGCAAATTAAAAAGCTATAGAATAAATTAGGCTTGCATTTTGAAGATTTTGAGTAAAATATCATCAGAACCAATGGACATTAAAGAAACTACATGTCTATCTATTCTATAAGTTTGTAATTTGTATTGAATGTAAGTTCTAACAATATGTTAATAAATTAATTTATATGCATTTAAACTCTCCGTTGTCTTACTACTACTACTACTACTACTACTACTACTACTACTACTACTACTACTACTACTACTGCTGCTGCTGCTGCTGCTGCTGCTGCAGCTGCTGTTGCTGCTGATTATGATGATTATGATGATGATGATGATGATGATGATGATGACGATGATGATGATGATAATTATCATATTATTATTACTTTGGACTCACTTCTTCTTTCTGTCTGTATGTCTGCTTCTCCCTTTTTCTCCCTCTCTTTGACCCTCTCAATATTCATTGGTTCGCCAAGCAGAGGACATCTTAAGCCGTTTCTGTTTTCCAACTCTGCAACACTGCAACATTTTTATATATTAGGTCTTCCCATCTCCGTGTTTCTTTCCTTTATATTGATGTAGTTTATCTGTCCTGTAAATGTTCTGATCATTCTGTTTTTGATTGATCTTCGTCTCCCAAAATCTTTGATGAAACTGGAATCACCCCGCAAAATTAACCCCCGAAAATATCTACCGAAACATTAACTTCATTTCTTAAACTAAACTAACTTTTCTCGTATGTGAACTTGCCTAATAGCTTCATATAATGATAGCCAAAATAAATGTTGGCTGTTTGATTCTGCAGTCACGCCTTACATCGTATAGACAGAGAATGAGAGAAAGTAAAAAAGAGACACAGAGTTAACATAAGAGGAGGAGGAACAGGTTGAGCGCACATACTAGACCGGTGACATTGAACGAGTAAAGTAATGCTACACACATATACGGATAGAATCACAGAGATAAAAGAGAAGAAGACAGAGAAAATGAGAGAGTGGTTCCAGGAGAAGTTATACAAATGGGAAATTCGTTTTATCTCATTTTATTACTTTTGAAAATTAGTATTCATTTCATCCTTTTGTATAAGTACCAAGAAATTTAATAAGTATTAAAATATAATTGGCTTCAATTGTTTGGCACAGCACTAGCAATTTTGAGGAAAGGAGTTAGTCGGTTATATCGACCTCCATTGCTTAAGTGGTACTTATTTTATCGACCCTCAAAAGATAAAAGTAAAGCCGACCGTAGCTGTGTTTGAACTTACAACATAACGAGAGATGAAATGCTTCTTCGCACTTCACGCATGCATCAACGTTTCTGCCAGATAGACATTGTTATGCAACCGCTAACATTCTAGTATTTATAACGATATCCCCTTTTTTCGCTCTCGTTTTATATTATTTAAAGGAAAGATATATGTTAAAAGACAAAATTCCAGGAGGAAAAACATATTTCTAATAAAAGCACGAAGCTACAGCTTCAAGGTGAGATCTCATTTGATCAAAAACAGAACTTGAGGTACATTTTTTATCGAACACATAAAGAAGAAAAATTGTTTCTGTCATAGATACACGGTGGCACATGCTAAGGGATTATACAGTTTTATTGATAGGCGACACTGCTTGATTGGTGTTTATCTTAATATCTTTTATCTTTTGCTTGCTTCAGTCATTAGATTGCGGCCATGCTAGGGCAGCGTACTTTTTTTAAGCGTGGTACTTATTCTAGCGTCTTCTTTTGCCGAACCGCTAATTTACGGTGACGTAATCCCACCAACATCGATTATCAAGCAGTGGTGACAGACAAACACATTGATATATATATATATATATC
>NC_068982.1:169861631-169867634 GCF_001194135.2 Octopus bimaculoides
GTGGTAAGTAGCTTGCTTACCAACCACATGGTTCCGGGTTCAGTCCCACTGCGTGTCACATTGGGCAAGTGTCTTCTACTATAGCCTCGGGCCGACCAAAGCCTTGTGAGTGGATTTGGTAGACGGAAACAGAAATAAGCCCGTCGTATATATATATATAAATATGTTTGTGTGTCTGTGATTGTCCCCCCACCAAACATCGCTTGACAACCGATGCTGGTGTGTTTACGTCCCCGCCACCTAGCGGTTCGACATCAGAGACCGATAGAATAAGTACTAGGCTTACAAAGAATAAGTCGTGGGGTTGATTTGCTCGACTAAAGGCGGTGCTCCAACATGGCCACAGTCAAATGACTGAAACAAGTAAAAGTGTAAAAGAGTATACGATCCGTTTCCGCTTTCCCAAAGTGCCACACAGCAGAACTGAACCCAGAACCACGGTTTGGAAGCAATCTTCTTACCACAGAATCACATGTTTGCCTATACTGTGCCTATATGATGATGATTATAAAGCACAGTATATAAATATAGGCAACTTAGCGTTATCAACAACATATTGTACATCAGTAAGAAAACCGTCTGTATGTTAACCATATGTCGACACATGTCGTCAAAATGGCTGCAGCATGAAGTACAATTAAAGCTAATTCTTAGCTAATGTTGATAATGTAAAACAATGAGAATAATTTAACATACAATACACTTTTCCGCCTCAGTCAAATTATCTAGAGGAATTCTGTAATTATAATTCAGGAAGGAAATAATGTGACAAAACAAAATAAAATAAAAAAACAAACGAAAAAAAGCAGTCCAACATGCAAAACAAATATAGATGATGTACAGAGAAATTTCATAACGCAATGAAAACATACGTCCACACTAACGATGAAAGAAAACAGCAATAAACACCAGTTAAGTTGTTATGCAAAGTTAAAAATACGAACATGAAATTAAAATTCAATATGAGTGTGCGTGTATGTATACATGTCCATATACATATATACATACATACATCAACATATACCTACATATACATATCTATGCACACATACATATATGCATATGTTAATATAATATGGGTGTGTAAATATACATGTGTGTGTATGTGCACGCGCGTGTGTATGCATGTGTGTGTGTATGTATGCATAACGTAGTGTGAATGAGAAGAAGCGAAATAAATGATAAATGTGAAATGGTGGAAGTCTTTAACTGTGAGTGGAATTAATGAGAATGTAAACAATCTAGAGCCAGACATTCTACGTGTCGAAAAACGTGGTTAAAATTCGGAGTACGTCTCCTCTGAATTATGTTAAACAAGCTAAGAAGCGGGTATACAGGTGTCTCCTTCCCTCGTAACACACACACACACACACACACACACACACACACACACACACACACACACACACACACACACACACACACACACACACACACACACACACACACACACACACACACACACACACACAATGTTCGTTTTTTTTATATATTTTAAATTAATATATATTATAACCTCGCTGAGAAAAGTAAAGAACTTTGTAATACTACACGTGACTAGTTTCTTGTCCTCTTGTCCTTTCGCCAGAGAAAAAACATTAACTCTCTATCGCTAAAAACAGAAACAACGTCATATTGTATCCTTTTGCTGTCGACAAAGATAAATTGATACCATTTGAGATGTAAATATCACAGAAACTACATAGTCAAAGCAATTGAAACTAAACAGGCTTAATGTTGAGCAACAAAAGATTTATTCCTCCAAATTTGAATGAGAAATTCAAAAGTATGTTAATTCCATGAACGATTTTACAAATGTTCAATATGCCTGAGACAGAACACACGTCAAGTCAGTAGTCCACCTCCTCCCAAACATGCTGCAGTATGTCTTGGGTAACGGTCTCCAGTGCGGTAGTGATTCTCTGCTCGAGTTCCTCTAGGTTTGCAGGAAGAGTGGGGACATAGACCAGGCCCTTCACATAGCCCCATGTTTGCGCTTTCGCTCGTCATCTGCTGTTATGACCTAAACAAGCTGCTGCTTGTAGGGTTTCATTAGCAAGCGTTTTCTCAGGACGCGCCAAACTGTCGTTGGAGGAATCTGTGTTCCCAGACTTGTTTTTCTCATGGACTGTTAGGGGCTTCGCAAGAGTTTTTGGCGAAACGGCGCGACCATCTCTTCCGATGTTAGTGGTCGTCCAGATCCTTTTGCCCTGCACAGACAGCCTTCTATGAATTTTTTGTGCCATGTACAAATCTGCATTGCCGTTGGTATCTTTTTAGGGAACTCTCTCACAAATGCACACTGCAGTCTTGTTCGACTGTTTTCGAACATACTCCAACACGCTAAACGCCCAGTGAATGCTATTTTTATACTTGAAAAGATAGACATATCAAACATTAAACATAAAATGTTGACTTGTTTCTACACATGCTGTTAAATTTGAAGTCGTTTGAACAAAAACTGGCAAAGTTATTAGATTGCAAAATAATATCAAGTTTTTTGAAACACCCTGTACTTTGTTTATGTCTTACAGACGTGACTGTGTGTTAAAAAGCTTGATTCTCAACCATAGTGTTCCAGATTCAGTAGATATCTAGACTTAGAATTCTTAATTTTACTGGTTTCCGTTATTCTTTGCCGGCTATGAAAATGCCCAACTCTTAAAAACTATTCTATATTTCTAAGATGAGAAGTTTATGTTATGTATACTGTTATTTTAGACGGGCTGGTGTCCTCATCTTAATTGCTGCTTTCGGTACGTTTCCGTTGTTGTTCGCTCCATCCTTCTTCAGATGCTTAATCGATAAAGACGTAGGTTAATGCAGTACAATTACCTAGAGGTTCTGAGTTCAATTCCAGGCAAGGCACTAAGGTAAATCCTCAAAATCAACTGAAGCAAAAAACAAAAAAAAACAACATAAATAAATTAAAAAAATAAATAAAAAAAATAAAAGTTATGAAACCCATAGAGTGGAATGAGAACAGTGTACCTCCCTGGATCACTTAAAGGCTTACGTTCAAAGTTCTGGTATAACAATTGAGTTCAACACAAAACACCTGAAGAAAGCTGGAGAATACAACAGCTGAAACACAGCGAAAGTAACAATCAAGCTGAGGACACTAGTCAGATTAATATAAACAGTATACATGACCCTTCAATGAGGAAATTCGATTACATTGACCCCAATATTTTACGGGTGCCTATATTATCGACCTTAATGTGGATAAGAACCAAATCAATTTGGTTGGGATTTGAAATTCGTATGTAGACGGTCGTGACTAAATACCACAAAGTAGTGACGCATTAACGATTATATGAATTCAGTGCCATAAGAAAAAAAAAATGATGTGGCATATAACAAGTATCATTTCGTTGCCAAGTGATTCTATTATCGATTATAGTACAGCGTGTCGATATGAATAGAATAATTATACGAATATAATGTTTGAATATATATGAATATAATGAGATGAATATAATTATTTTATTGCGTCAGTAGCAACGCAGCTATTCAGCCAGGAAAGTTTTATGTGGTGCTCGACTTCGTAGAAAAAGCGGCCAAATGTTACTCAATTAGGACACTTTTAAAATGAAGTGCACATTGGCTAATGCAGTTTTTGATACGCAGCACGAGTGAAAATTGATATAAAACCCAGTCAATCATAGCTGGAATAAATTTGAGCACAAGTGCTCGTCGTCGTCATCATCATCATCATCATCATCATCATCGTCATCGTCATCGCTATTACCACCACCACCTCAGTACACCGGCATCAAGAGTGATGATCCTGTTCAACACCTTTGCTTGTCAAATGTTACTCTACCTACCCTACGTACTATCATACGCACCGCTGCCGAAAGCCCACAAACTAGTGTTTGCAAGCTTTTGATACTATTAAAACTATAATCTTTTCTACTCTTGGCACAAGGCCCAACATTTTGGGGGAGGGGGCCAGTCGATTACATCGACCCCAGTATGTAACTGGTACTTAATTTATCAACCCCGAAACGATGAATGGCAAAGTCGACCTCGGCGGAATTTGAGCTCAGAACGTAATGGCAGACGAAATACCGCTAAGCATTTCAGCCTGCGTGCTAACGTTTCATATCTCTTTATTGCCCACATGGGGCTAAACATAGAGGGGATAAACAAGGAGAGAGAAAGGGATTAAGTCGATTACATCGACTCCAGTGCGTAACTGGTACTTAATTTACCGACCCTGAAAGGATGAAAGGCAAAGTCGACCTCGGCGGAATTTGAACTCAGAACGTAACGGCAGACGAAATACCGCTAAGCCTTTCGCCCGGCGTGCTGACGTGTCTGCCAGCTCGCCGCCCTACTTACCTATAATCAACAGTATCAGTAGAATACATACATACCACCGCTACTATTACCACAACTTAAGCTAATACACCTACTAGTTACTATATCAAACACAGCAACAACACATCCGTAAAGCAACTACAACTGCAAACGCCTCCGCCTTCTCCACCTCTTTTTAAGCAGTGACTGTAGTAAAAGTGTCACAGCAACTGCCACAAGGAACACAAAAACAGCAACAATTCAAATCCTACTATTAGTACTACTATTACAAGTAATGCCACCATTACAACAAGAAGTAATGCCACCATTACAACAAACACAAAATGAACAACAACAACAACAACAACAGCTGCAGCTAAGCATCGACGGGTCTTCTATGTGATTAGTGTAAGTGCTGGAAATCAAAGCGAAATCCCCATCAAATCATATTCTACAGTCTTAAAAAAATAAGTGAAGAATACATGGCATTCTCTCATTTTGTAACTGACGTAACGGTCAACTAGAATTCTCTTGGCACATGTCTGCTTATTTGGGGTTGACGAGGGGGAAAAACAACAAGAACAAACATACAAAATAAAACTACTTCTACTACTGATACTACTGTCACTGGTGGTGGTGGTGGTGGTGCTACTACTACTACTACTACTGCTGCTGCTGCTGCTGCTGCTGCTGCTGCTACTACTACTACTACTACTACCACCACCACTACTACTACTACTACTACTACTACTACTACTACTACTACTACTACTACTACTGTTGTCTATGCCGGTGTTGCTGGTGTTTCTGCTGCTACTGCTGCTACTACCACTACCACAGCTGCTGTTTCTGCCACTGCTACTACTACTACTACTACTACTACCAGAAACATATCAGCTTTGCCGTCCGTACATACCTACCACAACCCCACCTCACTGGTCACACACATACACATACACGCACACACTATAGCCATTAACAAGCAGAGACTTGTGAACCGTACCGTACTTTCATCAAGTCCAGTCACTTACATAATAAATCTTTTCACACAAAGACGACAACACTGGCCAAAGTTCTCCCTTGACCACCATTGCTATTCATATTGTTTGTTGGGCAAGCGTCTTGTTTTTAATTGACATTTTTTTTCTGATAGTCTCTTTTGAATTTCTTCGACAATGTCGTTCGGACTTTGTTGATGGCAAGTTGGAACGAAGCCAACAACGGTTGAGCTTTTAATGGAATTTCACCGAACATGGTAAGGGTCAGAGAAAGAAATGGAAATGGTAATTGCTAGCCGGAATCGTTATTTCAAGTGATTTACTTTTCCGATTGAAGTTGATCAAAAGAAAGCGCAAAACGAAAACCAAAACCAAAAGAGTATTCACTTCATGTGTATGTATGCATACATGTATGTATGTATGTATGTATGTATGCATGCATGCATGTATGTGTGTTTGTGTGCGCGTGCGTGCGTCCGTGTGTGTATGCGTGTATGCATATATGTGCGTATGAATATTCATGTATGTAAGTATACGTGTGTATAAATGTGTGCATGCATACACACACACACATGTATATATGCTGTCAAAATAAACGCTCATATATATACATATACATACATACATGCATACATACATATATATATATATACATACATACATATATACATATATATATATATATATATATATATATATA
>NC_068982.1:169867738-169868468 GCF_001194135.2 Octopus bimaculoides
TGTATATATACGCACACACACATGTATGTACATATAAATGTTTCCACACACAGAGACACACTCATTCATATGAAGTGTAAGTTAGAGATGAAGCCCTTAAACCTACTCTTTTTAAATAACGACCGGATTAATTGGAAAGAAAAAGTGTTTGGGGAAGAAATGTAAAACCATTGACGTGTAGAGCACTATACAGCAATGCTTTATTTACAAAACCTGAAAGTAAAAGAAAAAAGAAATATACGCACACTTAAAAAAAAAAAACAAGTTAGTGGGAAGTAGATTGAAACCCCTAAATAAGCAATCAAATATATAAATAAATAAACGGAAAGTTAATAAAAAAAAGGGGTTGTAGAGGAACGAGAAGGCGGAGTAAAAGAAATATATGCATAAGGGACAACGTGTCGTTGATGGAGGAGGAAAATGTGAAGAAGAGGAAGAGGCTGGTATTACAAGATTTGTTAGAATGTTGTATAAGAAGAGAGATGAAAAGAAGTACATCTCTCTTCTGGTGTCTATCTCAAACTCTCTCATGTTTATTTACTCTCTCTCTGTCTCTCTCTCTCTCCCTCACTTATGTTTATTTCCTCTTTATCTCACTCCCTCGTTCTCTTTCCACTCTAGTCCATCGCATATGTATGCGCATAAAGGGATACATACATGCGTATATGCTTGTGTACACACACACACACACACACAGATATATATATATATATATATATATATATATATA
>NC_068982.1:169869039-169877895 GCF_001194135.2 Octopus bimaculoides
TCCTGTACCAGCTTGCTATAAACTTATTTTTATGTTCTTTTGCTGTAGCAGAATTTTAACGCTGACGTTTTTCTTTTTCATTGATGTTCAACTGTTATTTTTGTCATTGTTGATCGATTTAAGTCACTGAAGCATTACCTCTGATCCCGGGAAAACAGACTCGATATTTCTTGCAGGTAAAGAAAACGAAATATCAGGACATATTCGACGACGTCCTTGTCGAGGGATAGCTTGTGCCCTCATTCCCTATTGAAGTCGCCTGCTGCTGTTTTCCAGCTATATTCCTCCCCTCTCCATGCCACCGATGTTATCCAAGGGAAAGGCAAAGGCCGATACAACTTGGTACCAGTGACATCCACGTCGCAGCTCATTTCTACAGTTGAGTGAACTGGAGCAACGTGAAATAAAGTGTCTTGCTCAAGAACACAACACACAACCCGGTCCCGGAATGCACTCACTACCACGTGATTGTGAGCCCGACACTCCAACCAGTGCGCCGCGCACGCACGCGCGCGCACACACACACACGTGGGTATATATATATATATATTATTATTATTATTATTATTATTATTATTATTATTATTATTATTACTATTCTCTCTCTCAGCTGGCTCCGGCTGACAGTACCCGGTACGGGCCCGTATCGAGGGTTACGGAAAGGAGACAACCTTCAAAGAAATCCGGAGTAGAGCTCCGTAGGCGGTTTAGTGTTCGACTCGACACTCTTCCGGCAGCTCCTGCAACCAAGCTGGTGCCAAACGTAATGCTCTGCACTCCTTTGGACTACGTCAGCAAAGTCAAGAGAGGAATCCTGACGATTGGGCTACCCAGTATTTTCTTACATCTAGCCCAGGCCTGCGCAAAACTGGAGAGGAAACTGGAGAGGACATGAAATGAAATGTAAAAACCAGACTGGATTAGTTTATGCGCAACCCCATTGTCTCGCGAGACAAAAGGATGCCAACAACAAAAATTGTGTATATATGTCTCTCGGTGTATCTTTATGTGTTCTCGCACTCACAAGTAGGGATTTCTTTAACAAATGAAATTTATTTGGAGATGAGGAATATGCAGAGTTTAAATTCCGTATGCATTCCGTATGAATGCTGTATGTATCGGATGTTTTAATATAGGAAACAGGGACGAATGTGGAAAATAGATTTATATTACGAAACAAATACAAATAAACGAAGTTATTAAAAAACACCATATATTGAATCTCGCTGTTGATTCAGGACCACCGTCGTCCATTCTGCAGTTTCTAAAGAAAACCCAAATGAACGGCTTTATTGATATTTAACAATTGTTTACGTTGTCATAAATAACCTTCGTTTAATATCATGGTCTATTCGGAGGGAAGAGGTGAACGAAGTTCACTGACTTTTAGCGTAATGAAAGGGCCAGTTGGTCTCATATTTATTTATCAGTTTCCAAATGGAACTTAATGGCTCTGTTGTTGAAAAATTCCCATCGCAATGACATACATTCGAGTTCTTGCTCACTGTGTGGTACATAGTATGATTTTGGCAATAATCTCAGGTCCACTAATGCAATATGAGTAAAACTGTAGAAGCTGTTCAAAATGATCATTCCTCTTCTTTGGTAGTAGATGTAATCAATCATCCGACTTAACATCAACGCATGGATCTTGGGTGCATTTAGCGGGGTATACTCTATTGTAAGCATTCAGGATACGTTTCATATATTAGGAAAACTTTGTCTTTTCCTTCTAACAATTTCATCGGGTCTGAAAAGGGGGTCTTTGGCGGGGAGAAAGACTGCAGGTCTTCTTCTACGAAGCAATGAAATTATTGATGCTTTACAATAACTTCTTTTATTTGTATTTGTTTTGCTATATAATATCTCTATTTTCCACATTCAGTTCTGTTTCCTATATTAAAACATCCGATACATACGGAATCTTTCATCATCTCTGCATTCATAGAAGAAAATTTAGAATGGTGGCGTCAATTGAAAATTGAAAGCTTAAAATCTTCCTTTTATTCAAAATGTTTTATTTCCTAACAGCATGTACACATCGACTATAATTATATGTAGCAATTGACCGAAAACTGGTCAAATATTGCAGCATGGAGAATAGGGTGCGGGGTGGGGATGGATGTTCAACTAATAAGTACTTGGAGAATGGGGGGAATATTCAAATAATAAGTACAGAGTTCTGAAGCTATCACAAAAACAAAAACAAGAACAAAAAGATACTGCAGCAATAAATAGCTGTTAAAAAGAAACAGCTTAGCGGCATAGGATTATATTATATTGATCCAAACTTACATATAACATTTGCTATCTGTTGACTGTTGATTTCGTAAAATAGGAAGGAGCCAACTATTATATTTAAAAAAACAAAACAAAGCAAAAAAAAAACATGGAAATAAAACGAAATAAGATGAAATAAAAGCTTTATCTCACCCAGTTCAGTTCAATTCAATTCGACAACACAAAGTTAAACGATAACATTCAAGTGATTATAAGAGAAAGAAAGAAAAGATATAAATACGAACGGTTAAATTGTTTGAAACCTCTCAGCTTGCACTTTGGTTATTATTCTCTATTCTGTTGCCAGTGACTAAACAATTATCAAAGACATTAACATTTGCACTCAAACTTAACGTTGTTAAAATGTGGTTCTCTAGTCTTGATGACATCATATTTCGATTGGCTAAAGTGATCGCTATAAGGGTTGCTTGGTTCAATAACCACTATCGATTGCTCAATGTTTATATGTTAAAAATTCCTTTCATCTTTTAGTTTGTCGCTTGGGACTTGCGAACATTCTCTGTTCATTAGTTTGACTCTTTTATATCGAGTCTGCAAAGCTTTAGGTCTTTCGGTTCGTTGCTTCAAGTGCTATTTCGAATAACCGTTCTTTCTGCTGAATAGTTTTCTTTTACTTCACCAAATTTTCCTTGCCCTTTCTTTAATGCAGTGTCAGTAGACATATTACCTGTTTGATACACACACATACACGCACTCAAATATACATACGCACGCGCAGAAACTTATAGCCGGTATGCAGATATATCTTCCTTTCGAAAAATTTATGTTTATATATGTGCACGCACGAACTTAGATACCAGTACATCAATGACCATATCAATCTGTATATATATATATATATATATATATATATATATATATATATATATGTATGTATGTATATGTATATATATGTGTGTGTAGGTGTGTGTGTGCATGTTTGTATATATATATATATATATATCCACACAAATATGCTTCGCTCAATGAACCTAAAATCACAATTTCTCTTTCCTAGACTACGCATAAATTCACAAATGTACGTGCATATATACATACTCACACTCACACATGTGCGTGTTTGTGTGTGTGTGTGTTTGTGTGTGTGTGTGTATGTGTGCGCGTGTGTGTAAATGCCTAATAATTATAATGTAATGAATATGGCCATTAAGCTGATTTATTAACTTTATTAAATTAAACCATTATCTGTTTTCTTGATGTTCATAGCATCACTTCCATTTTTCAATAACTGAACATTTATGATAGACATTAATGCCGCCATTGTTTTAACCTTATTCTCTTTGTCATTATAATCATGTACTTCATCATCCGTATTTTTATTATTATTATTATTATTATTATTATTATTATTATTATTATTATTATTATTATTATTATTATTATTATTATTATCATTATTATTGTTATTATTATTATCATTATCATTATTATTGTTATTATTATTATTATTATTATTATTATTATTATTATTATTATTATTATTATTATTATTATTATTATCATCGTTATATAAAGGGCGTTGAATGGACACGTCGGTAAATCGTTAGACAAATTGTCTTGCCGTATACAAATTGCCTGGCCCTTTATATCCGGAGGCCATATCTTGCCGAGGTCGGTTTCGTCTTTAATCCCGTTACAATCAATAAAGTACCAGTTAAGGACTGCCGTAGATTAAATCGACCTCCGATTGAAAGAATCAACAGGGCGTCGGAAAAAAATGCTTCGCGGTATTTGTCCCACCTTTAAACGTTCTAACTTCAAATCGAACCTATGTCAAAGATATCTTTCGTCCATTCGAGATTAAACTCTACAGGCACGGATGTGTTCCCAGACGGGTTTGTCCGAGGAGCGCGTAGAATGACAAAACCGTTCTGCACGTACTCATTCAGTGTCCGAGTATTGCTGACTTGTGAGGTTATATGGAATAGCTGCTGTCACGTGTGGAACGTATCCGTCTATCGACCGAGTCTATAGTGATAACTGCCCTACGACCCTCCTTTAATTGGGCAGGCAAGTCACCTTTCCTTTGCTTGTTGGCTGTGGCAAAAGAGTCGAGGCTGAAAGGTAAGAGAACAAATACATTCCTCTTTGGTAGAGGTCTCATTGACTTCTTCAAGTTTCACTTGAAAAAGAGATTGGGGGTGAGATGGAAGTGCTGTCCTCGAGTGTGCATATTGAAAGGTGGATGAAAGTTGCGAAAATGTAGACCTGTGAGTCAGAGAAAGGGAATTTGAGAGGGCTCATGCTCTTGGTACTCAGGGAGATCTTGGCCAGTGGAGTTCTTCGATTATCTTTAGAGGACATTTTATATCAGGAGGACTACATCTCTATCATCCCACCTTTTTAAGCCTTTGTATACTACGTATATTACCCTGCTTTTTGATTGTATACCGAGTGCACTTACTCATTTTTTCCTTATTTTTTATTTTATCATTTCATTATATGTAAACGCCCACACTGCACGTCTGTTTTGTATTGTCCTCCTCGTCCTTCGCCCTGATGGCAAATAAATGAAATAATGATAATAATAATAATAATAAGGAGAAGAAGAAGAAGAAGAAGAAGAAGAAGAAGAAGAAGAAGAAGAAGAAGAAGAAGAAGAAGAAGAAGAAGAAGAAGAAGAAGAAGAAGAAGAAGAATGATCCATTGGGAACTCTGTAGAAATCACGGCCGACGAAGAACAAAGACGTGATATTAGCAAACCCCAGAAGGAGTCACCGAAAATGAGAATTGCAAAATCATATGGGATGCAATGATTTAGTGCGATAACCAGAACAGACATCGAAAACCGGATATTGTTGTGGTGAATAAAAAAGATGTATGATAATCGACATAGCATGTGGGAAATACGAACGTTGTGGTCAATGAAGAGAGTAGACGTGATACCAATAGTAATTGGTGCACTTTTCTCTGTCTGTTTTATCTTCAACATCCAAATTGACCATGCATTCTTTTCTTTATCCACGTATTTTCAGTTTCATTCGTTTTTAACTTTTTGTACAGTGCACTATCTTTTCAATCTTTCATCCTACACCAGCCTGACCTTCTTACTTCTAACAACAGCGGTTCTGTGGCATTTTTCACATACCATGCTATGTTCTTTTTTGCTCTAATGCTGTGTTCGCATCCAATAAGTCCTCTTCCCCCTCTGTTTCTTAGTACATACAGTCTGTCTGTGTCACGTTTTTGGTGGAGTGCCCCATATCTAGTTAGCAACTTCCTTGTCTTTCTGTCTAAGCTGTTTAGTTCATCTACTGACCATGCGATTACCCCTACTCCATATCTAAGGAGTGAAACCACTCAAGCGTTGATAGCTTTGATCTTATTCCGTCCGTTTAATTTCGACTGAAAGATCAGTCGCAGTCTGCGCAAGTACTCCACCTTAAATTTTTCTGTCATTTCTTTCTCCATTAACTTATCCAATTTCCCAAATCCCCAAGTACTTATAGCCCGTCTCTTCTATCTGCTTCATAACCTCTCCCGACGATATCATTAGCCCCTCCATAAATTTCATTTTGCCTCTCTTCAAGACTAACACGCCACACTTTTTCAGTACGAACTCCATTCTGATATCAACACTGAAAGTATACACCGTATCAACGAGGGAACTGACTTGGGCTTCATCTTCACCATAAAGTTTGAGGTCATTCATGAATAAAAAATGGTTGACTTTTTGTTGGTGGCTTTTGAATACATACCCAAGCTTTGCTTTCCTCAGAATCAGTGTTACTGGTATCATGCACAGTACAAAGATCCGTACAAAGATCCCTTGGAAGATGCCTCTCCTGATTTCTATTGTCTCTAAACTTCTTCCATATGCTGTCAGTTCCATACTCCAATTCGCCATACTTTTAACGAGAAATCGCTCAATATTTAATACCAAATACGTTCTCATATTCCATAATCCAAGAATGTGGGATCATATCGTACGCCTTACGATAGTCGATCCATGACATGGTTAAGTTAGTTTTCCTCGTCTTGCAGTCTCTAAGTACAGTTTTGTCTATCAGGAGTTGATTCTTGGTACCTCTGCACTTACGCTTGCAACCCTTCTGCTCATGTAGCAGGACTCTATTTTTTCCAGATGTTCGTATATTGAGTCTACGAGTATTCCAGTCAATAACTTCCACATAAGTGGCAAACACGATATTGGCGTATAGCTGTCTTCCGTATTGCCTTTTCGATGTTTCTCGAGCACAGCACTGTCCTACCCAATGGCAACCACTCTGGTGTTACTTGGTTGACATTTAACAAGGTGTTAAGTTGCGCAGCTATTCATGCATGACATTCACCAAATCTTTTGATCCAGTAGCCTTGAACACAATGTGGTCCCGGGGCCTTCCAGTTGCTCATTTGTTTTGCTGATTTCTTTCACTTCCCTAACTGAAATGACTAGTTCTGCCTGTTTTGGACAGACTACTGTTTGTTTCAGTTCTTGCAACCATTCAGCATCCTTCTTGTGCTCCTTGTCTTTGCTCCAGATGTCACTCCAATAACCTTTGACTTTCTTTGTTATCTGGTATCAATTTTTCATCTGTACACTCTCCATTTATTTCTTTATAGCATATCTTCTTATCTACTCTTAATAACCTATTCTGGTGGTAACCCTTCTTTGGTCGTATCTTACCATCTTTGCTTTCTTTGCAACTAAGCGCTGTTTCAGTTTCCCCATTACCACTTTCAGGCCCTTTCTTTCAATATTATACTTCATTTTCAGCGCCCTGTATTTTTGTTCGCTTTTAAGCCCCACTTTCTCTTTTCAGTCTAACACAGAGATTTCGTTCGGGAGGTAGTCTAACCCTGCCTGTATTCTTCTTTTCCACCATGGATCTTTTCTTTTGTCGTTCTCATTATGTTTCTTTTTTTTTGACATCAATAGCCACATTTTTTGCTACAACAATACTTGCTGCTTGAACAAATTATTTGTTTCTGTGATGCTGTTTGTTCTGATATATTTCAGAATTTCATTGACATTTTTCGTTTCTTGGTTTAATTTCCATCGATCAACCTTTTTAAGGTTGCAAATAATGTCGCTATCCTTCTCCTGTAGTCCTGCTTTTATTCGGTCGTAGACTGCCTTTTGTTCATCTGTCATGTCGCCATTAGTTTTATTGTCTTCTTTCAGATCATCTGTATGTCCCTCATCAAGTAAACTACCACTGTTCCTTTCCTGTGTTATGAGATTACTCTTATTAGTAAGAACTTCATTTTCATCGTTATCATTGCTGCTTTTTTTCCAAGACCCGCCTTTTGATAGCTTCGAGCTCTAATTCTGTGAACCAACGATTTTTTCTTATTGCCCTAGTTTGATCACATTGTCTCTGTTTCGTGAGTTGAAACAATCACTTTTCTCTCCAATGATCATACATACGTTGTCGGTAAGCCCTAATTTTAGCACCATTTTCATCTACCGGGTTGCTCAGGTAGTAACAGCATAAGTTTGCTTGCTCCATCTACGCCGTGTGTGGTGGTCCCTTTCTGGATATCGACAGGCTGGAGCCAGACCAGAATCTCTGAGCCGGCCGGGTGGAACACTGTCACCATCACTAGCTCCAGTTTCATTACCACCGTTATCCACAATATTTTGTATTTTCATTGTCACTCATATGAGGTAGCGATTATCAGATTGCGCAGTTACCAGTGTTTTTATTGAGACACCATCACTAGATGTATCATTAATCAGTCCATGGGCGGATCCACCCGTTTCCTTTCATTCTTCTTCTTCTTCTTCTTCTTCTTCTTCTTCTTCTTCTTCTTCTTCTTCTTCTTCTTCTTCTTCTTCTTCTTCTTCTTCTTCTTCTTCTTATTATTATTATTATTATTATTATTATTATTATTATTATTATTAAGGTGGTGAACTGGCAGAATTGTTAGCAAGCTAAACGAAATGCTTAGCGGCATTTCGCCCGTCGCTACATTCTAAGTTCAAATTCTGCTGAGGTCGACTTTGCCTGTCATCCATTCGGGTTCGATAACTTAAGTACCAGTGTAACACTGGGGTCGATGTAATCGAATAGCTCCTTCCCCCAAATTTCAGGCCTTATGCCTATAGTAAAAAGGATTATTATTATTATTATTATTATTATTAGTAGTAGTAGTATTATTATTAAGGCCGTGGGCTGACAGAATCGTTAGCACCACGGATAAAATGCTTAGCGGCATTTCAACCATCTTTACGTTCTGAGTTCAAATTCTCTCGAGGTGAATTTTCCCTTTCAACCTTTCGGGGTCGATAAGATATGCACCAGTTGAAAACATCAGTTGATGTAAACGACTCCCCGCACGCCATGAAAAATTGCTGGCCTTGTGCTAAAATTTGAAACCATTATTATTATTGTTGTTGTTGTTGTTATTTCTGTTGTTGTTTGTGTTGCTGTTGTTGCCGCTGTTGTTGTTGTTGTTACTAGTGCTGTTGTTGTTATTATTATTATTATTATTGTTATTATTATTTTTATTATTATTATTATTATTATTATTATTATTATTATTATTATTATTATTATTATTATTATTGTTGTTGTTGTTATTATTATTATTATTATTATTATTATTATT
>NC_068982.1:169877905-169879286 GCF_001194135.2 Octopus bimaculoides
TTTATTATTATTATTATTATTATTATTATTATTATTATTATTATTATTATTATTATTATTATTGTTGTTGTTGTTATTATTATTATTATTATTATTATTATTATTATTATTATTATTATTATTATTAAGGCGGCGTCGTAGCAGAATCGTTAGCACGCCGTCTTTACGTTCTGAGTACAAATTCCCGCGAGGTCGACTTGGCCTTTGCTCCTTTCAGGTTCGATAAATTAAGTATCAGCTGAGTGCTGGGGTCAATATAATCAACTATCCCCTCCCCTAAATTTCGTGTCTTGTTCGTGTAATAGAAGTGGAGATCTCTTTGCTTGTAACAGCCCTATTATACGGCATAATGGACAATGCAAAAATTCTGTGAGTCAACAAAATGGGAGAGGAGAATTCATCACGTACAGGCTTAGATCTATAGTTACACGCCGATATGTGGGTATCGAAACCATCCCTGATCTGATTAACGTACAGAATGGAACACAGTTATTTGTAGCACGAGAGGAGAGAAACACATGATGCCACATTCGTGGCAAAACTAGCCATTTAAATGCTTTCTGCCCATGCAATGAAAAGTAAAAATCCCGCTGCTCTAACACCTCTAACACAACAACAACAGCAGAGGCAGTACCACCACCACCACCACCACCAAAACCACCACCACCACCACTAACAACAACAAAGCAACAGCAGCATTACCAACAATAACAACCACAACAAGAATAACACCAACAGCATCAGTGCCGTAAATAGTCGCTCAGGTTGAACGTATGCTGGGGCTACGCGTCATCATTGGAATTACATGCAGAGATCACCAGGGTCTCGGTTCTTCCCATTTCCAATGAAAGAAGAAGGCAGACATCAGGGAGAGGAGGGCCATGATTCAGGCAGAAATGCGTATGCAGGAGGAAGTAAGAAGACCAAAAGCTGTGATGCTGTATCACGGTGTGCCTGGACTAAATGGGACCTCTCTAGGAGGAAGGTTACATGAACAGATGTTCCACAGGACTGGAACCTTTCCGCATATCCTTGTTGCTGCGAACGGTGTTTGATACACTCCCAACACCAACAAACCTGCATAGATAGGGTTCTAAGGAAGACCAACTGAGTAAACTTTGTAGAGAAAAGGGCACACTGGCACACATTTTGTCATAGCACTTTCTCAAGGAAGATACAAGTGACGCCATGATAGGGTGCTTGCAACACAGGCGCTCACCCCGCAGCAGGAAAGTTTCAAGGATCATCATCATCATCAGGAGAAAACAACAGCAGCAATTAAGTCCGTGAAAGAGGGAGAGGGACCTGTAAAGATAGCCAAAAAGACGCAGCTAGCTGCATGGATCCCAATCATGGGATATGAAAGTGGTATATATATATA
>NC_068982.1:169879855-169881161 GCF_001194135.2 Octopus bimaculoides
ATATATATATATATATATATATAATATTATATATATAAATATAAACGCACTATATATGTGCACTCTTATAAATAAACAAACAATACTTCGCATATCTATCTATTTTTCTATCTCTTTAGCTTATTTATATTATCTCTCAGTGTACATACATTTGCACATATACACTTTATACACGCACACATATATGTATGTATGTATATATGTATGTGTATATGTATGTACATAAAGAAAGCTAGAGTGAATGCGAGAGACTGTTTATATAGAGACAGAGCAATATAAGTAAACAAGAGATTTCCATCACTGATGCTATAAATGTATTTTCTAATCATACACTGCTGCAGGTAAACAACAGCAACGACAATAACAATATCAGCATCCCCACCACCCTCGCCAGCAGCAACAATAGCATCCTCTCCACCCCTGTCGATAGCAACAACAGCAACAACAACAACAACGACAACAACGGCAGCAGCAACTGTAGTAGCAATAGTAGCAACATGTACCAATAGAATGAGAAATATGGAAATAAAAACACGGAAACTGAACAATAAAACTGGATCGAAAAATTTTTTTATCCATTCGAAATAAATAAATTTCCCGCTGAGGATGACGGTTAAGTGTAGGAGGAAAGAAAAAGGAAAAAAAAAATAATAAAGGAAGGTGGTATGATGGTGATGGTGGTGATGATGGGGTGGGGGAAAAATGAACAAGAAAAAGCTAACAAAACAAGAATATAAACAATATGAAGTTAAACGAAATAAGACAGAAAAGCAAAAAGGAAAATGCATATGTATTAGGTTAGAGTAGATGTTTGAGAAAATAGCTGCTAATTAAAGTAATAACAATAATTTAATGATAGATATATAATGATGAAACAAATAACAATGGCGACATTGATGATAATGATAAGCGTGATGATGATGGTTATGTTAACCTGCTTAAATAAGCACGATTAAAATATAAGCGAGCGGCATATATTTGCAGCATGCATTATTGTAGAATATACAGAGATAATAATTAGAGAAGAAATAGCATAAGAAACTGCAAAAACCGAGGCTCTTCCATCTAAAAACTAAAAACTGGAATGAATTGGAATAAAACACAGGGGCGGTAAAATAGAAAAAAAGATATGGTTAATATAACTCTATGGGAATATAAATATATTTCAAGTAAATAAAACGGAGTCAAAACAAATATAGTATGATACAATAGTAGTGTGTGTGTATATATATTTATATATACATATACATATACATGTTTTTAAATATATATATACAATTATATATATATATATATATATATATAT
>NC_068982.1:169881171-169889196 GCF_001194135.2 Octopus bimaculoides
GTAATGTATATATATATTCTTTTCAATCTATGGATGATATTATCTAAAATTTTTACATATAAACTAAAACGAAAACTTGGAACGTACATTTTGAAACAAGAAAATCATTTTCTGTTGTGTTGTATGTTTGTGATTATGAATTTTGATTCGAATCCATACGGTTTCCAGTCCGGTTCTTATTGCCTAGTATCTTGAGGGAAAATGTTCTATAATGGACCTGCTGTAAGTAATGCCTTGCAAGTAATATATATATATATATATATATATATATATATATATACATGCATAATCACTTATCACATCTCTACCCTACTTTAGTAGGTATGCACTCTCTTTATTTGTGTGCAGATATATCTACAGATATGTATCTACGTAAATTCACGTACTAACAAAACTCACAAATCTACACATAGCTGAAACATTCTTGATTCAGACCATAAACGTAGTTACTTTGTTAGCAGCCATTTTCAATTCTGCAAAGAAGCGAAATTAATCTCCATGAATATGAAGTACTGATGTGGACATACATATATACATATAAATATTAGGAAGCCTGCTGATGTGATTGATATACGAATGCGAACACAATTCTTCTATTCTTTGATGTGCAGAATATAACGGGTAGTGACCTGCCGTACGAATCACGATCAGTTCATCGCTTTTCAGAGAAGACATATTCTGTTTCCTTCACCAATCCACAGCAAGGACTATTCAGCCACTATAGCAAACATTCATAATTTAGGTTAGAATCATTATTGATTAATTGGTATATTTGTATTCTTGGTGTGAATGTGCGGGGCATAGTAGTTAGGGATATTCGGCTCATGATCGGAAGGTCTTGAAATCGGAAGAACTGAAATAAAATGAAATATTATGAAATCCGGCTCTGAGAAAAGTATACCAATGTAAGAATATTCCTTCTATGTTGCCTCTTTATGTGCAGAAAAAGAGGAGGTGTTTTCCGGCAGAAGGTTTCACGGTTTTTCGCTGCTCCTCACAGAAGACATACTCACTTTCCTTCCTCGACCAATAGCGTAGTATATTTTGATATTTTGTAAAGCAGTTAAAAAATTAGGCTATTATCATAGTGAACAGCTTAGCTTGTATTTTTGTGAATTTCATGACTCGTTATTAATCAAGCAACATATATTTTAACTAAAACGTCGTAAGAATAAGAACGACTGATAAATGAAGTAAATTTTCACTTCGTCGAATTATATAATGTATAACAACCTTCACCCTCCAATTTGCTTTTGTAGAAAGTACTCATCCTATTTCCACATCTTTTTTCTATTTCCTGCCTTTTGTTTGTAAGAGATAGATCTTTAACAACGACCAATTAAGTTTCTTGCGTGATTATATAACTGTATTTAAGCATGAAAATTGAAATTTATCTGAAACTATTTCCTGCATGAGATTATTCGTGTTTTCTTTAACAATTGCTAATAATTACAAATATGTTCTTGGTCTTTTGCTTTCCTCAAACTAAAAGACAAATTTCAATACATTGAAACTTTTTGCGAACGTCATTCAGTGCATCGTCTTCTACCTCAACAATATGCTTACTCTGGTGGTTTATCTTTGTTGCTGTATTTCCAACAAATTGTCCGCGCGTCTATTTCTCTATCTCACTTCTATATCTTCCCTTTGTCTATTTCCTTTTCAATAGTGTCTGTTTTCTTTCGCATATCGTGTTCTCTCCATCTCTGTCTCCTCTTCCTTCTCGTCTCTCCAAGTTTTCTTGCAAATCCACTCAGTCGCCGGTTACTTCTACAGCAACGACTATTTTCCCGAAGTTCTTGTTAGTTAATAGCATTTCATAAAGTTATAAAGGTTGACAACTACAGTTTGTAGGTCATTGATACAACGCATAGACAGCGACAAGGTACGAACCGCTAGCTACACATCTGGTTGTTCGGTACCCTAGCAGTTTAACTATCTGTACGCTTGACTCAACATATACCGAATTCTAATCACATCTTTCTCCATTCGCTTCTCATAGAAAGAAAGTAAGAAAGGAAGAAAGAAAGAAAGAGAAAAAAGAAAGGAAACAGTGGGCATGTTGCCAATTTGAAAACTAATTATTATTGAGTTGTGTGACTTCTTGCGAATAAACATTTTTGGCGAACTAAATATCTATTCATAATTGGGAATTATTCATGTTTCTATTTCTAATTGGGGACTTCACATCTCTTATGTCGATATTATCGTGAGGGAAAGTATGAACATATAGATTTCCTTTTATCTTCCTCTAAACGAATACCAATACCAAAATAATCATCAACATGATCAGCGGACCGATAACAAAATACAACTGCTACTACTATTACTGCTAACCCTTACAATAATTGACATCAACAACAATGTTGTTATAATAAACAGTATTATGAGTTCAGCCAGGGCATTGCGAGCAGAAGAGTGACAAAAAAGGTAGCAAGCCCAACTAAAGAACTAGTAGTAATTTTATGTGCTGAGTTTAAGTTTTGCTGAAATAGAGATACAAAATAAGCAATAGTCATGTCAGCAGATTGATTGATTGGCCGTTAACTTTAGTTATAAATGTATGGATTTGTGGGTTGAACCAATATAAATAGCATTAGTGCGGCGAGTCCATAGATACAATACTATGATAACTAAAATCACGTACTGTTTGTTTTCTAATTTTATCCCTCTTCGACATATGTTGAAATCGTTTCAGGGTCGCTCAACCCAATCCTTCGCTATTCTTTTAGTTGTGAAGTTAATAACATAAATGTGCCTCAATAAGTCAATGTACTAAAGGCTTCGTGCATATCGGTCGTGAAGTGGAAACGAAAAGAGTTACTATCAGAGGGGAGCGCATTCGTAACACTGAACTATATATACATACATGCATGCATACACACATACATACATGCAAATGTACATACACACACATACATAGGACAAAACATACAAACCTGCACATATACACTCATACGTACACAAAGTCGATGATTTCCACTACTATGAATGGTCCTGTTCATTTTACTTTTTAGCACGCTTGTATATATGGGTGCACACACGCATATATGATATATATATATTTCATATATGTGCTAATGATGATGTAATAACTTTTACATGAGGAACGAGATTATGAAACAGCTGTGAACAAATACTGTAAAATTCTATTTTCTCACCTCATTTATATATATATGTGGGTGTGTGTGTGTGTGTGTGTGTGTGTGTGTGTGTGTGAAATATTTTAAATGGCAATACAATTTTAAATAATAATTAAGATATCCACTGGAAGATGGTGGATGTCGAGTAATGCCAAACGAGATGCTGTTCACCGTTTTCTCTGTCCAAAAATATTTTGTTCAACCCAATTTATTATGGTCTAGTATTTAAAACTATATTGTCCTTCGAAATATTCGCAAAAAGTGACCGAATGATTTGTTTCTACACTTCCAAAATTAAGATTTAAATGTATATGTACATACATATACACATATAAATACACGTATTGTATTTTACCACAAGACAGTACTTATCTAACTGTGAGATACATTACTAGCACTCATGCCTTCTAAGTATTGGGTTGTTATCCTACACTTTTTGAGTTTACCGACTGCGTCGTTAGCCTCATATATCTGTGAAATCTCACGGGAGTACTACGCAGACGATAGTCTCGATTCAATTGAGTATCTTAGTCCTCAGTATAGTTATGGTATCTGACATATATATACTCATCTTAGTACGTATATATTCAGATAGGATGCATATATACATATACAAACATAAATACATCATACGTATATATATATATATATATATATATATATATATATACTTACATATATATATATATATATATACTTACATATATATATATATATATATATATATACACATAAACACACACACACACACACACACGCACACACACATATATATATATATATGCTTGTGTGTGCGCCCTGTATTGAGTTGCGGTAGGGGTGTGCGCAAGTAAAGTTGCCTGAAGATGAAAGTGTCGTAAAATTTGGGTCGGGAGATAATAATTCATTGTCAATAAACAATATATTCCATAACACGTATTGAGTACTCTTCTTTCATTCGCACACCCTAGAATGTTAGTATACACAAACATGCACACACAACACGCATACTCACACATACACACACGCACACACAAACACATACACACCCACATACATACATATCTGTATAGATACATACATATCTATATGTCATTATGTATATATATATATTTATTTACAATTACAAATATATATATATATATATATATATATGCACATATACATGCGTATGTATCTTTTCTTTCTCTTTCTCCCCATATATATATAATTATTAATTTTATTACTAATTGACGATTCCCTGCCCTGCATATCTATATATCTATATATATATATATATATATATATATATACATATATGATTATATATATATTTATATAATCTTAAATTAAAAACCACAAATCTTGCAATTATAACTACTCAGATTTTCTAGGTTGAAATAACAACTTATACCGCCATTTATCAAGGGAGATAACCAGCATTACAATAATTTGATGTCAAGGAGACGTTAACCAGATGTTGACGGTTTACTAAGTGTGTGGTGGTCTACTTTTAAATTCCGGCAGGATGTATTTTTTAAAATGTGAATATGAAAGAAAATCTCAATCCAGGAATTTATGTATTCGTTGGAAGTTCTCAATTGTTTTAGCAGATACACTCTTTCAAGCGAATGCACTGAATATTTTTTTAGATCCGTTAATATAGAGTCTGGATTTAGAAAAGATTTTGAACATGATATCGAAATTGGTTTCTTCGTCTTTAAAATTCCAGGGTTTTTGAATGTCTCTTATCACGGTACCTAAAATTCGAAAGATGGTTATTATATCTAGATTTAAATTTTCCTTCCACGGCTCCGATATGACGTTTGATATTTGTACGACCATTGTCACACTCTTGTCCCAGAATTGTCCGTTGCTTAATATTAGGACTAGAAAATGTAACTTTTATTGTGTCTGTTAAACGATATCTGCTCAAAAGACAACTGACAATCAGTTTTACTTTCAGCTTGATGAACGACGGAATAAATTAATATTTCTACCAGGAAACCCTGGGTAGCTGTAATTGCAAGATTTATGGTTTTTAATTTAAGATTATCTTTACGCTTTTAGCTGATCAAGTGCTTTTCTACTTATATATTTACATATATTTTTACATATATATTTACATATATTTTTACATATATATTTACATATATTTACACACACATACACACACACACACACACACACACACACATACATATGTATTTTTATACACACACATATAGTCTTTCTTTTATTCTTTTACATGTTTTAGCCCTAAGTCTGTGGTCGTGATGGAGCACCACCAGTGTAACCATCTTTTCAATGGCCAAATTTATGTGATCGGCTTTTTGTGAAGGAGGGAGTGTGACACTGCTGCCCTCATTTGAATCTTCTGCCTTGATATTGGTTCATCTGGAACCTTGGATAACGAGAGGTCAAGTTGTTTCTTGCAAACATTTACTCCCACTCCATGAAGGTCCCTCATATATGGTTCTCACTCTAGATGAGATAGCTGTGACCTTTGGAAAAGTGCAGTGATGTCCAGTTCAGGAGCTGGTATAGCTCTCGATAAAGTTTGGTATCAGTCCCTCCAGGATCTTCCATACATATATCACTGCATATCCCCCCAGTCTTCGCTCTAGGGAGTAGATTCGTAACACCTTTAGTCTCTCTCAGTAGCTCAGCTGCTCCACTGATACAATCTTCCTGGTGTATCACTATTGAACTGCTTCAAGTTTTGCTATCAACTTGACACTGTGGAATGACCACAGTTGAGAGTAGTAGTCCAGACGGCAGAGTAAAATTGTCCTCCATGGAACCAGCATAGTTTCCTGGTCCCTTGTTTTAAAGGTTCTCAGAATCCATCCAGCCATACGCCTATACGCTGCTACCAACTTGGTAATATGTTTTTGAAAGGAGGTATTGTTGCTCATATCAATTACCATATCAGACACACTACACACACACACACACACACACACGCACACACACAGATACACACACAGTCACACGCACACACATGTATGTATACATGTATACATATACATACATGCATAAATACAAATGCACACATATTTAAGTATACATAGTAATAAAGACTCAATACCTTGCGGTATGTGTCTCAGCTCTCTCTGCCGTCTGGACCGAAATTCCACCGAAGTCATATTTGCCTTTCATTCCTCTAGTACCGATAAGAATATTCTTCTCTTCTCTAGGCACAAGGCCCGAAATGTTTGGGAATGGGGCCAGTCGATTAGATCGACCCCAGTACACGACTGGTACTTAATTTATCGACCCCGAAAGGATGAAAGGCAAAGTCGATCTCGGTGGAATTTGAACACAGAACATAACGGCAGACGAAATACCGCTAAGTACTTTGCTCGGTGTGCTAACGTTTCTGCCTGCTCGCTTCCTTAGTACCGATAAGAATATTACTTATCCAATCAGATAGATACGGCATATTGTTAGCGCGAATGACAATATGTATTTTTGTGTCTGTTCCCACCTTCGGATTGCAAGTTAAAATTCCATCTGTTACAAGCGGTTTCCTCTTACTGGGAAATAGAGACCCTTGGCGATTGACCTTTGGCGATGTGTTGTGAAGCAACGTGTCGATTTGATTGGGCCAATAGCTCGATGGCATCCATATGCATGAATGCGGATTCTGTGCTGAAGGGGGATAAGAATTAGCATAGAATATCTCATATGCTGAAATATAGACCATCACAAATGATGCCACACCTTTTTCTCAAAACGATCTATTTTTTTTTACTTCCTTTTAGGTTCTTTGATTGATATTTTGAGCAAGTCAAGTGACACCATAAAATCTTATTTGCTTGGCAGGCAAATATGCGAGAGGAGAATGATAACGTAAGTCATCTTGAAATTTGTGTTGTTGACAATGATGATGATGTTGTTATTGCTTTCGCTGATATAGTTGTTGTTTTTACAGTTGTTTTTTTTTGTTACTGTTATTCTTATTGAAGCTGTTATCGTTGGTTTCTATTTGGTGTTGGGGACGGCATCAGCGACGTTAGTAGTTGTGTTAATAGTTGTGGTGGTAGTGGGAAAGGGGTAAAGAGAAATTGGGTTTTGTGAAGAATTCCATTTACCTTCACGTGTTGATTCAAATGAAACATGATATGGTGGATATTTCGGGAGACAATCAGTGACATGTAATAATAACATTTGGCCTCAAGGTAGACTTCTAACATAAGTTGTTTGTAATTTTCTTTTTTCTCTCTCTCTCTCTCGCTCTCTCTCTCATTTTCTGCTCCTATCTCTATCACACACAAAGTCTTTCTGTCTCACTTTGTGTTTATTACCGAACCTGTCTACTTGCGTGTCACAAAATCTATTTTACACTCTTCACACGCTTCAAACCCTCTTACTGTTTCACTCTCACTTTAGCTTTTCGTTTGTGTCTATGATATGACGGTCCGTTTTATTTCTTTATTCCTCAACACTAACCTTTCATTCTGCTGCTGACTTAATCACTCTTCTTCCATCTCTGTCTTGCTATATTTGCAGCTTTAACCCTTCCAGATGCCTCGCTGATGCTCCGCCACTATTTACTTATATCTTACCATCTCACTTTCCCTTTTACTAGTTGTCTGTTTGATTCCTACTCGAATGTATATTACATATCCATACATTACTTTTCCGTCTGCCTTTATTTTATTATTTCAATATAAGTTTCTTTATGTTAGTATAGTGGCACTCCGTCGGTTACGACGACGTGGGTTCCAGTTGATCCGATCAACGGCACAACCTGCTCGTGAAATTAACGTGCAACTGGCTTAGCACTCCACAGACACAGCTGTATGTATATATATATGTATACATTTTTGTATATATATAGATTTATGCATGTAGATATACGTATACATTTTTGTATATATATATATATATATATATATATATATATATATATATATAT
>NC_068982.1:169890319-169897023 GCF_001194135.2 Octopus bimaculoides
TATATATATATATATATATATATATATGTATGTATTTATTTATAGGGGTTAGTAAAGTTAGAGGTTGGAATATCCATCCAAGCCTTGACCTAATTACATTCTCAAAGGATGTAGGGTTTGGGTTCGTTCAAGATGTTCTAAATATTATATTGTTGTGAAAAGGGGCAAACTATAAACCACACTAGCAACAAACATCTCCATCAATGATTAGACTGTTTCCCCTGTCTCTGACGAGGAATACTACAGGTATCTAACGGTGGATGAAAACATATCTTACAATGGCACCTGTAACAAAACACGTGCTACAAAAGAGTATTACAGCCGAATAAAGAATATTTGGATCACAAAACTTTCTGCATTCAATAAAACAGCGGCCCATAGGGTGTTTCCAGTGCCAGTACTCATACCAACATTTGGGCTGCTTGATTGGCCGCTTAAAGAGATCCGAGCCGTTGATGTGAAAATCCGAAAAATATTTACAAGCACACATAATTTCCACATAAAGAGTGACGTAGACCGCTTAACATTGATCCAAAATATCTTTGAATGACGTATCATATCCCTTCGGCAACATCTTTTAACCACCAAGTATCGAAGTGCATCCCTTGACCAAATTTGCATACATGAGTCTGATAACATCAAAAGACTTGGAAGGCATCTCCTTGAGGAACGTTCTTTGTCTGATAACCTAGAATACATGCTCAAAGAAATCGCACGACTCTACCGCAATGTATCATCAGATGAAAGCATGAGCCTATATGAGCAGAAGTCTATGCATGAATATATTAGTGGAAAGCTCCGAGATGAAAATAACATCGATCATCAAAGCAGTTTATCATCGGCCAAGAGCCGAATTACTACCTCCCACTTTGAAGGGCATGTGTTTGTAATCCACGAACGAGAAATACAAAAGGGACAGAGATGCAGGAAAAGCAGTAAAATGTGACAACTGATGCATACTTTATGGAGTTAACACCGAAGATATCACCTACATCATAAGGAGTTGTCCGAAAATGTCATCACGGTATTATCCACCGATGAAACACGATGTTGTAGCTAGGACACTCTATAATAAAATCCTTTGGAAAGATAACCTCGAGGGAAAAGAGATAAGAGCCCACAGTATTGTAGAAGCCATAGCCGCTCATAATAAAAAGGAGTAGTGGTGGAATGCTCCATTGAAGACCTCAATGATATTTAAGCACACACACACACACACACATATATATATGATATATATGATGAAAGTAAACAAAGTTTGTTTTTCGCAGGGTTGAGATGTATTGAAGGATACAAAAATAAATTTTGCATTCTCAAACGCGTGATAGTGCCAATAAAATAGAGTGAACAGGATAAATTATCCATACATTGCAGAAAAATACGTTACCGGCCAGCCATGGGACACGAACTCACATCCTTGTAATTACGCGTCAAATGCTTTACCATTAAGCTAAACTGTCCAGTAATGAATTCTTCTGCAATTTTAGAATTTATAAATTTAGCTTCATAAGACGCTAACATTCAATTCAGCTTATGATGAAAGTAAGCAAAGTTTGTTTTCAGATGAGCCCCTGATTTTCATATCCCACAAACTATCTCGTTGGTAATGCTTTCCTGTAAATATGCTTAAATTTATTTGTTTTCCCAAATAGATAGCATTTCAGGTTTGAGTCTCTTATGAAACTCAACCAGTGAACTACGAGTCCATGGGTATCATACAGAGGAAACAAACGTAAGCTAATAAAGTTCATAAAATAATCAATATCCTTCACAATATATATACACACGCACGCGGATACACACACAGAGGCGCGAACACACACATACACATACATACATAAATACATCCATCTATCTATCTATCTATCTATCTATCTATCTATCTATCTATCTATCTATCTATCTATCTATCTATCTATCTATCTAACGAAACAAATAAATGGAAGTTATATCTAATTTCTGTGTTATTATTGTTTGTTGCCTTCATGGAGTCAAAAATTTTGATGTTTAAATCGTAGAATATAATTACAAAATAGTTATTTTTAATGATGACAATGATTATGAAAATTATGATGAAATAATTGTTATTGCTGTTTTTCCTGTTGTTTTACATTCAATATTTCATAGACCTACGCGTGAACTTGCAATTTGTTACAGTCCGAAAGTTTGTTTTAAATATTCACAAAAAAACTACATATTGAACATTTTACAAACGACTGCAAACAATACACGAGAAGCAATACGCAACACAGATCAGACATGTTGTACAAGCACAAAATACACTATAGAACAACATATACGAAATATATATAAAGCACATGCAGTAAACATATACGTTTGTATTATGAATGGACAAATATATACATATACATGCACACACACACACACACAAACACACACACTCACACAATTCAAATATGTATATACGTATATGTATATGCATACATTTAGTTATGTATATATATATGTGTGTGTGTGTGTGTTTGTGTGTGCATTATATGTGTGCGTGTATGAATAAATTTGTATGCATGTGCATTTTGTGTGTGCAAGTGTGTCTGTTTCCTTTCTTTACTTCACTCTATCACACTGTTTTTCCTATCCTCAGTCTCTTTTGTTTGCATATATGCATATACGTACATACATGCATGCATAGATACATACATAAACTCACATATGCAGACACTTATACACAAACACACACATGCAAACCCACGCTCACGCATACACACAGACAAACACACATCACACACATATATATATATATATGCTCAGACATATATTACATATAATCTTATAGGGCAAAACAGCAGAAAATAAAATAAAACTACTGTAAATATTGCAAAATAACAAACGCAACACAGCACACCACGCACAAAACAAACACGGAAAACAAACAATTAGTGGAGAGACAGATAAATGATACACAAAACAAACTAAACCACTACACATAAACAAGAAAATAAAACTAGAATACTATCGAAACAAATGGCAGAAAGTAAAAGTGGAAATAAATAAAAAAACAAGCAAACACATTTACAAAACTGTAAAAGAAAACTTTTATTCAAGTTTTAACATTTTGATGATTCATTATATAATGCAAGGTTTGAAAACTTTTTTTTTTTCTTGTTTTCCATTTCTATTAAATCAGAAAACTGCATGATTCAAAGTACGCTGTAATGGCCCCACCTTTATCTTTGCCTTGTTAAGTTATTATTATTATTATGATTATGATTATTATTAATATAAATGTTGTTATTATTATTATCATTATGATTATTATTAATATAAATGTTATTATTATTATTATTATTATTATTATTATTATTATTATTATTATTATTATTATTATTATTATTATTATTACTATTACTATTATTATTATTATTATTATTATTATTATTATTATTATTATTATTATCATCATTATTAAATTTTTTTTTTTCAGTCTGCTCCGATACGTGGAAAAGAGCGGTTGGTGATAGACGGCGTAAGGTGTAATGGAAAAATGTTCGAAACACTTAGTGAAATATAAATCTAGTCAGATTCTGATTGTTTTACCCGGTGGCCCCCAACGAACCACTGTCTGATATTCCTTCCTCAATTTTGGTTCATTACACCCGATATGCAATGACACGTCTGCTATCTTTTTAGTTGTGGAATAAAATATTCATAAAACTATTTTATATCATAATTAAAACCAAGGAAATGCAAGTATAACGAAACAGTGGGGATATAGGAGTGAGTAAGTAAAGAAGGATATATTGAAACTGAGGGAGGGAGAGGGAGAGCGAGAAATAGAGGGTGAGAAAAACATAGAAAGAGAGGGAAGGAGGTAAAAGATAAAGAAAATGATTAAAAACAACCTAGAACAAGGGGCAAACAAATATCTTTCCCCCAAAACAACAGCGAAATTAGAACCCCACCCCTTGTTTGAAAAGATGGCCTCAACCAGGTAACGTAAATTATTTAGTTCGGCGCTGTACAGATCCTCCATTCAATTACCTTATATGATAATAAGAGTTGTTGCAATTGCTAGAATTAGCCGACAAATCTATTTCAAAAACACACATATATATCTTTAAAGCGTACGACGTATTGAATAACATTGTATTATAGTTATATATATATATATATATATATATATATATATATATAGATAGATAGATAGATATCGGAATAAAATCGGGTCGGCCACAACGGGAATACATTTCGTAGTAGCTTTGTTCAATCAAGTCTAATTTTGAGTTGAGATAAACAATAATGGAATCATAATAACATAAGAAGTAGGTCATATATCTTAGGAGAGTGGGGTACATGAGTCGATTTACGTAATCACAAGAGATGATTGGAACGTATTTTACCGATCGAGTAGGAAGAAAGCACATCTTTGCCGATTTTACCACTGACTACCAACTATATCTATAGGATGACTAACAAGTCGTCTAAGGATTTAAAACTATCAAAAAAAAAAAGATTAGAAATAATTACTACTACTACCACTACTACTACTACTACTACTACTACTACTACTACTACTACTACTACTACTACTGCTGCTGCTGCTGCTGCTACAACAACAACAACTACTACTACTACTACTACTACTACTACTACTACTGCTGCTGCTGCTGCTACAACAACAACAACTACTACTACTACTACTACTACTACTACTACTACTACTACTACTACTACTACTACAACTACTACTAAACTAGTATCCATAACAGCCATATTAACTGTTTTACATTGGTAAAGATCCTCAAATTCGTTGCATTTTAAGACTGGTGCTCGAGATAATAGTAGAAATAATGCTGAATATATCTTGTTGCTTAGTACCAGATCGACTACAATCAAGCAAGGGTGCTCAAGTAGTGACCATGCTCTATGTTTGTAAAACAAAGAATTTTGTATATTCTTCATTATTAAGATACGTCTAGAGTTATGTCCACACAGTTTCATATCTTGGAATTCTACCCCACAATATTCAGACACTAGCTATAGAAAGTAATCAAGTTCACCAGAAAATACGTCTATAGTGACCAAGCCAAATCTGAGTTAATTTTGTATGCGCGTAAAACTCTGCTTTTTAGTAAGTCTTCACCATGGGCCAGGAAATCCGAGCTGGACGAACTGCTCTAAACATATCGTTCGAATCATATACTGTATTGACATATTTGATCTAGTACCCATGATGGCCAATAGATATCTTTACGAAAACCATATATCCTCTTTAACTTCATACGTATTTAAACACTTACTAGCCTACCATAACCCAAGTTATAAACTTAAGTACATACACTGTCTTGCAACACTCTTATCGTCTTTAGAAAACTTATTGCTAAGATTTGTAATATACCATATAATTTCTCTTTCGCTAAAGAAATTTTCGATAAGGAAAATCCCTATAAATTATCGGTAAGGGCCTAGCATGAACCAAACATGAAAATAGACCCAAGAAAGTGATATGGTCCTCCGTCAAAATTTCTTGAATATTAGGACTATTTGCATTATTTACATTATTTGTCCTCATCTTGTTTGTTGTTAACACAACGTTTCGGCTGATATACCCTCCAGCCTTCTTCGGGTGTCTTGGGGAAATTTCTTCCTCTCATCATCATTTCTCGCTCTCTTTCTCTCTTATTTCCCCACGGAGTGTTCATCCCATTTCAACCAAAACGATTGAAAGATCATGCATCGTATATTATACAAGCCCGACCGATTACTGCAATATCCCAGCATGAAACTTGAAGGAGGACTCATATAATTCCTCTATTCATTACATTATAACCACACACACTCATACACACAGAGACACACACGAATACATAAGTACATATGTCTTCTCCCCCTCCCTCTTTTTCCTCTTATTCTTCTTCTTCTTCTTCAAAAGAGAGAGAGAGAGAGAGAGAGAGAGAGAGAGAGAGAGAGAGAGAGAGAGAGAGAGAGAGAGAGAGAGAGATGATAAGTATAGTCGAATTCATTAGATATTTCAATACTGCAAATATTCAACATTTTAGGCGACTACTGTGGCTACACACACACACACACACACACACACACATATATATATCTGTGTGTATGTATGTCTATGTATGCATGTGTAAGTTTGTGTGTATGTGCAGGTAAGCAACGACTGTACATTACAGAGTACGAACATTTAGTTTATGTAAATAATAAACAAATATTTTCAGTCTGCGAGTGAACTGAATGTTGCGTTCGAAATGAGGCAAAAAAAATCTCACAAAAATAACGACAACAAAATGCGGTGTTGGTGGGTGAACCGGTGAGATAACAAAGAAAATAGCAATATATAATATTGAATAATAGTGAAAGTGAAATAAAGAAGAAAACGAATAGAAAAGAAATGCGCATAATAAAACGAAAACATATGACAATAACAGCGAAAAACAATTGATTTTTGAAAACTTCAAAATACCTAATATTAAAAGCCTTGCAAAGAAATATATGTGTTGCTGCTGCATGTAGTGGAAACTGGAATAATGCTTGGGCTGATAAATAGATAGAGTAATAATTACAGGGGTAGAAGGTGGGGAAGGAAAGCAAAAGAGAAAGAAAGTAATCGTAAAAATCAATACGCGAATATGACAAGGAGATAATGAGAGAAATAATCTCGTAAACACACACACACACAAACGCACACACACACACACACACACACACACACACACACACACACACAC
>NC_068982.1:169897251-169904315 GCF_001194135.2 Octopus bimaculoides
TATATATATATATACAGAAGTATATATGTGCATAAGTGTGCATACGCATTCGTATACACACACACACATCTCTATCTATCTATCTATCTATCTATCTATCTATCTATCTATCTATCTATCTATCTATCTATCTATCATATATATATATATATATATATATACACACACACACACATATATTTATAAATATATGTATATTTATATGTATATACATGCATATATATATATATGTATGTGTGTGTATATATACGTAATTATGCGCGTGTGTGTGTGTGTGTGTGTGTGTGTGTGTGTAGAACAAGCGACAATAGATGAACAGTAAAGATAAAGTGAAAGAGTAAAAGTGAAGTAAAACGAATAATAAAAGAATAGAAGGGAACAGTGGAGAAGAGACACAGTGGAGTATTGGGAATGGAGACATAGTAAATGTAACAACATGAAGAAATATATAAAACGTACAGTCAAACTATGAATCAGATAAATAAACACACCCGTATACATATACGTCATGTTTAAAGCACTTAATTTGCAAAATGCTGACAATTTCTGATTCTGTAAACACTCTTGTAGCATAAATAAAAATGTCCAGTTATAAAATGCATGTAAAATTCCATTTTAGTGTTTCTATCTCATCAACCATACAAATTGATATATAGACACAAACACACATGCATACATTTTAAACAATAAATTTGTATTTTGTCAGGTGTACACATTCATTTGTATCCTGTTATATGGAAATCGGATTACATGTAAACTTATGATTTAACTGAAAATAAAACAGCATAAGTTTATTAAAACGCTCGGAATTTATCAGAAAATCATGTAGAAACGATCCTTCAAAAATGGCGGCTATTTCGAATCAGACGTATTAAATGAAATTTTATATAGTTTTATTTAATTTCCATTTCCTCCATGCTATTCAATATTCAATAGACGTTGGACTGTTTAATCTTAACTTCCTTCAAGTAATATATTAGATGTCTAAGATATGGAAGAAAAACCGAACGTTATAATTTATTAATACATTTTAGTTTTGGTTCATTTTAAGAATAATATTCAATATAACTAAAGAGATAAAATTCTTTGACAAAAGAAAAACATTGGTGGAAGATCATTCTACCTTTCTAAGTTATAAAAATGTAACATCAAATTCTATTTGTCTATAAATACGTACATATAAAGATAAATTATTTAAACCGTTATAAGACCAACTTATTTTAGTAAGAAACAAATTTTGCGATCTGATAAATAGAAATCGGTAATATAAGTTTCAGAATCAAATATGCACTGGGTGTGTAAGAGAATTAAAACGCTTGCAAATGATGCCCCTGCCGAACCACATTCTAAAGACTTAATTCTGTAAAAAAGAACAAAGTAAAATACACTCACTTTATAAGCCCTAAAAATTCAATCCATAACTGCCCACAGGCATATGGTGTAGTGGTTAAGAGCGCGGGTTACTAACCCAATCTTCCGAGTTCGATTCCAGGCTGTGACCTGAATAATAATAATAATATTATTAATAATAATAATATCGAAAAATACCTTAGGAATGAGAGTTTCCCCAAGACATCTGATGAAGGCTGGAGGGTATATCAGCCGAAACGTTATGTTAAAAAAGAAGATGAGGACAAATATCCGTCAAATGTAAATAATGTACATAATTCCTCATCTCATTAATATAGAATTGTAAAATACACTTATCAACATAAATAAGTACATACAATGCCACGTTCTACTTACTGCACAGTTAATTTTCATTCCGCGTTCTATTCCAGTCGACACATCCCTCAGTTCTTCGTCACCTTCAAACTACCATGTCTCTTTATTCGTTCCCAGAAAGACAACAATCCGAAATTCACTTACTACTCATGGTATCCTTCGGGCATCAAAGTACAAATGAACAGTAACGATAAAATCTTTTCTTTATTTGTTTCAGTCATTTGACTGTAGCCATGCTGGAGCACTGCCTTTAGTCGAACAAATCTACCCCAGGACTTATTCTTTGTAATCCTAGTACTTATTTTATCGGTGGTTACGGGGACGTAAGCACACCAACATCAGTTGTCATGCGATGGTGGGTGGGGGCAAACACAGACACACAAACATATTCATATATATATATATATATATATGTCGAACAGATAGAAAGTGATCAATCCTATGTCTGTGTCCAACCATTACTCTGTTGTTCACACCAATTAACATTTTTCAAGTAGAGCTATCTAGATGCTATCTCAGCAACCTCTACGTGTTCTTCATGAATCTTCTGTCCAGTCACCTAATGCATATAGTTCCAAAGGCCTTACTCAGTATATGATTTGCGAACGCTCCACTATCAGCCTCCACTGGCAAGTACATCAATCTCCACCCATTTATGCGGCAGCACTTTAGCAACTCCAGGCATTTAACTTTTTTTCCCCTCTTGCGCTCATCCATTATCTTTTATATTTTACTCCAAAGATTTAACTGCTTTATACTTTTGAAAACCAGGATGCTCTCTTGTTCTGGGTGATATATGGCTGAAAATTTTAACCTTTTATCATCCAGTCCTCTGCTGTGGAGTGAAAAATCTTATCATTTTGTATGATCAGACCACATTTTGCAACGTATCCTTCTTTTAATGCATTGTGGTGTGATACGAGAGACAGATGTGGGTATTTTTGTTTCTACTAGGGCCAGTGACTGTGTACAGAGCCACTCGTTAGATTGAATATCGAAATTATTTGTGACTTTCGTTATTTGAGAGTCGGAAATGATTGGAACAAAAAAAAAAAAGGAAACGTGATCTCACACAAAGTTTATAAAATATAAACATGAACTAACAAGACTGCACCTTAAAACTATTGAAAGCTCCAAATAGCAAAACTATGTTTAAATGCATTAAATAATTTCATAAATTGTAGAAAAAATATTTTAGATGTGTGACAAGCATACAAATATCAAAACATTTTAATGTCAGTTAACTTAGAAACATTACGTAACTGATTTAGCACCATTTGAAATTACATAAGAATGTGCATCTTAATTTTGCATTTTGATGCTTGCGCAGCACAGTTATCAGTTAGCATGAGTTTGTACAGGATTTATTTACACCAAGATTAACGACACTCTTTTCAAGGAGTGGTGTAGTACATATTGGTACTATCTCGTGCTTCTCTCTATCCGGCCTTGATCCAAGGGTTCTTTACAAACTTCATTGGGTCTTGAGCTATAATCCAAATTTATTGGAATCAAACTTATTGGTATATTACTCTAAGGCTTCACTTGTTCGAAGTATTTTTCTCCATCCCTGGTCATGTGGTAAAGCATCAGCATACTCTGGGTGAAATGTATACGATTACAACCGGCAGACAAACTACGATATATGCTCTTTCAGTTGTGGTAAAATATAATACAGGGGGCTAGCGGCGGTTAGAAATTTCCTTAGCCTTTAAACAGTGTCATTTTTCCCAAAACTTGAAAGCTGCTCTGCAGTCGAACTCAGAGAAATCCTAAAACAAGAGTGATCGCTTTGCATGTTGTATCTCCTAAGGATGAGACAATTAGACTGAGGAAGTCAATTTTCTTTCCAAGTTTTGAATGAAATCCAGATGTCTGCTACTAAGTTTCCAATGATGCATTAATACTTATATTGACAGTGTTATTATCTTGGAACTATGCCTCTTCTTGTTAACTAATTTTGTAAGATGTAATGTCAGCTTTTTTTAACCTTGCCAATACCAAACAAGATGTCATAACATTTCCTCCCTTACCTCTGTTCCATCTGTGTCAGTATGTGAAACTAACCCCAGGCAATCTATTTTTTCTGCCCATGGACAGACACTTCATGAAATAATCAGTAAAGCACTATCCCTGGATAATAGTCGTTTTAGTATGTGAATTAGTCCCAACCTACAATTACAATAAATTAATAAGAATCTCGTGTTAGTAAATCGTACTCTCAGTCAAATTATTCGCTGGAATAATTTCCACAATGCAGGTCAACAAATGTCATTTAGTACCAGAATTTATCCTTCACCATAAAGTGCTTAAGAGTATGAGGAGGGGACTTGACAGAAAAATCTTCCCAATTTACTTACTACCAAGGATGTTTAGTGCAACAAATACCTGTCACTAATACATCGGAATAGCTTTAATGCTGTATTTTTTCTTAAGCATTTTCTTCTGCTGTGACTACTGTTTGTGGGAAACGGATTTTTCTGTTATAGGTAGGAATTATCGAGATGTCATTTTTACCAAACATTCTTGAAATTATACTTCATGTACATATCGTACGAAATTTGATGATTTTATTTTTGTTCCTAAGAATTGTTGAACTATGTCTAAAATAAAATGTTGCTAAATGGTATACGCTGATGTAAAAACTATTTGAAAGTAAAATACACGAAATATGTTCTGCCTAGGTCACAACTGAAGCGTTAGAGCCATTTGAATAGCGTCCCTTTCTTTACAATCACAATCTCATGAACTTGGCTTCCACATTCTCCACACTACTGAACCGTTCAATGTTCACACATACTAAAGCTGTTATTTAGATCGTTACTTTAATATGAGAAAAAGTCAATATTTTTTTCATCACAAAGAAGTAAGAATAAAATTGTTCACATTTTGGTGCCCTACTATATCACAGTGCAACTCCATCTACAGTGACCTTATATACTTATAATTTTGTTGTTTTTTTTGGTGGGGTTATAGTCAAAAGGTCAGAAATCATTTCTCGCAGCAATCGTATTTACATTAGTTAATAAAACTCACGTAACTGATTCCTCGGATATGCAAACATTGTGTGCCTTTCTCTCTATACTAAGTACTGTCTCCACTTCTTACTCTCCCCCATAGGTTTGAGTTATGAAAACTCATCAAATGTTATTTAATATAATACAGAATTTGATGCTGACATTCTAAGCAATATATTCCGATGGAGATTGTGGGTCCCCAAATCCACTGGATTGTAGGAAGTGACACATGAACTTGCATTTATTTACTGCTTTGCATGGAAAACCCTGTAACCTCTACTCATAGAAGTTAAAACTGTGTTCCATTTAAAAGTTAAACAAATTGGTAACTTGCAGCGCAATATTAGATTAAAATACATACAGTTACATACACAGTTGTATACATGTGTATATATGCGCTGTATGAAGTATATATGTACATGCATGAAAACAGACTAATTATCATTTTGCTGGTTATTTTATTTCATGTTAAAATAGTATTCATAAGATCTTGGTATATTTGGACAATAGAGTAAAAAAATAACCCAGCAAGATTTAATGTGAGTTCTGCAAATTTCGCATGTAAAAATGTGCAACGAAAGGGTGATATACTTTTCGTAACTAAAGAATGTGACTCTGTTAAGTAAAAGTCAGAGGGGTATACAATCGTATGTTTTACTGAAGGAATACAAAATAAATCCGAAAAGAAAAATAAGTGTATATATTATGCAACACAGTATGTGGTATATTACACTTTGCATATGAAAATATGATTCATTGCAAAAAAAAAAAAAATCTTTTCTGCTACTGCCCAAGTTAATTAGAACACCTGAATACCAGTTCTACTATTGCAACTGGATTATGTCACATGCTGCGTAGTATAATATATAATTAACCTTAGTTAATATTATTTTTGTTTTGTTGAGGCAAAATCACATTTTATGCACTTTTTAATAAGGTATACTTACTTCAATAACTGCACTTGATTCAGTTAAATTTAGTCTGCAAAGAAAGTGAGAGACAGAGAGAGGGGGAGAGACTGAGGGAGAGAGAGAGAAAGAGTTAAAGAAGAAAGTAAGACGTGCCGTATCATCACAATAGAGAGTTACTAAGTTTGTGTTCCCATTGAACAAGGTTATAAAATAAAATAATGTTCATGTTTAACTATGTATTCGGACGCATGGACACAGTGTACAGTGTATATGATATCATTATTTCATATTGCCTCAACAAAGAAATTACAAGAATAAAATCTAACTCCATCCTCTATGTCATTCAATGATTACATAAATACATGTTCAACTACTCTTTGCTAATAAGGTTTAGAATGATCAAAACATGCATAGTTGTCTTCGTATTTGCCAAATATTGGATTCACCCCGAATTCTTGCCCCTAATTATTTCAAATCAATTTAAATTTCGAAGTTATCTCCCTTCCTCTTTAGAACAAACAAATCCTAACATAATCACAGGGCCGTCTACTACTACTACTACTACTACTACTACTACTACTACTACTACTGCTACTACTACTACTACTGCTACTGCTGCTGCTGCTGCTGCTGCTGCTGCTACTACCGTTCTTGTGTTTTTCTATCAACTTTAAAATCTATGCTTTAGTTTTCTCCCTGTCATGTCTACAGTCCGATAAACAACTACATGATCTTTATGACAGAGTACACTCTATCATGCATAGGCAACCTGCGGCCCACGACATATTGTTGTGCGGTCCTCGATGTATTTCTGGGTTACTAATTTCATACTGAGGCAAATAAAATTTCATGCTAAGACAAACTTTCATACTAAAACAAATAAAATTAAGAAGAACTGCAAAAGATTCAGTTTTAAATAGGAAAGTAATATTTCAAGCATATGTGTTTTATCATGCGGCCCTCTCCCACTTGGAAATGCGACCCTCTCCCACTTGCGGCCTCTGGTTGACGAAAAGTTGCCCACCGCTGGTCTATGTAATAACATCCAAATGAAATGCTCCGATATACTTACTCTATGCTTGTAATTAACACACGAAAACCGCCCTATCACTGTGAAAAACCAAACAACCAAACAAATAAGCAATAACTCTAACAAAATAAGTTAATCTAGATCTTCGAAACAATAAAGTATTCAGGTAATAATGGATCTTGCCATCAAAGGCAGTGCTGTAAGTTTAACAAGCCTGTTTCTATCCTGTCAAATTCGCTCAGCAAAGCATATTCAACATAGTCGTGATGATCTAGATTAAGGTGATTTTGATTATGAGAACGATAATCACACACACACACACACACATACACACACACACACACACACACACACACACACACACACACACACACACACACA
>NC_068982.1:169906109-169908292 GCF_001194135.2 Octopus bimaculoides
TATATATACATCCCACATTCGAACCCGAGAAAAACAAAGAGAGGCCTGCATATAGTCTCTAGAGAAAACGATAATCAAATCTACTTGATGAACTATAAAAAAAAAGCGAATAATTACTGGAGAAAAAATAATAGTAACAAATATGGGAAATAAAACATGATCCTTTAAAGATACCCAGAATGAAATCGTAAACACATAAGAGACTTCCCCTCTTTCTATCCCTGAATATCATTCCTTTTTCGTCTCTCCTCCACTATCAAAATAAAGAAAATATGAAATATTTCTCCACTGTTAAGAGAACAAGACAAAAAAGAAGAAAAGAAAATCGATCGTATATGATTACTAAATGTTTTAAATGAACATAGACCATTTTCATGATCCCAAGTTTCGTTGTATTGACAAGCTCCAATAAGAGCAAAATAACGTTATATGCAGCTACTAGGACACTCAAATTGGGAACAAAAATAAATGAATTATAACGAATTATTATTTCATATGGAAATATTATTCCATATGTTCTCTCATTCATTCATAAGAAAAAGACCGCGCATAATAACAAAAAAAAAAAAAAAAAGAAATGTATAAGCCTTGAGCGGTTCTCTCATCTGAAAGGGAAACTGCACCCTCTCTTCTAATTCTTAGCAAACTCTCTTTCTCTGTCTCTTACTCCGAAAGCAACTGTAGGTGGCGGCACCAACAGTCGCCAGTCATATTTCTCATATATATATATATATATGAATCCACACACACATGTAGACACTTAAACACACCCACACTCACTCACACACACACGAAGGTAGTGAGGATGATTATGAATTACGACAATAAACCAGACGAAGCAATATCTCAAGAGAGCCTTCTACATGCTAAACATTCGATGCAGTAGAGCATCAACATTTGTATGTTTTAAAGACTGTACCGAATATACTACAATCTCGAAGCATGCCCAGTGCTTTCAACGGTTGGCTTTAAAGAAAATAACTCATTCTAACAACGGTGTCTATAGTTTTTAAAGTCTTTACTATCAAATAGTATTCTTATAGTTATCTCTCATTCTTTTTTTGTTTACACTTTAAACAACCATAAATGAAAATGGAGTTTTTGTGTTTTCTAATTGTAAAGATAACCTTAGTTTTCAACTCACTCTGTTACATATCTGACACTCTACCGCATGTGCATTTAGTATTCAGATTGCTCCTCTGACGTATTTCCACTCAGCCATATTGTCATGTCAATATGCGATCGTTAATTTGTTTTCTCTGTAAGAGGTAAACAATCAAGACACTAAAATCACTGAACCTTGGTGTCTCTAGAATCCTCCAGATTTTTATTGTTGCGTGTTGTTTCTCTTAACCATTTACTTCTTTGTATCTCACCTTCCTCGCCTATTTCTTGTTTATTACTTTCTTTCCCTCTTTCTGTCTGCCTTCCTTTCTTTCAGGTCTATATTTTCTCTCACTCTCGTTTTCGTAACCAACTTCGTATTTTGCGCTTTTCTAGATTTGTTACGTTTTATTTTCGTTCTTTAACCTTAACTCTGCATCTTTATATTCGTTTTTACGACTGTTTTAAACTCTTTAAGCATCCATTTTTGTTTACATTATACTTTCAGTCTTCCATTCATTTACAGAATTTGAACTATATCATATATTTAGATATTTTGAGTTAGGGTTATTTATTCTTTCCATTTATTTACTAACGTTCATTCGTTCTTACTTTACTTGTTTCCCCTCCTTCCTTTACTATCAATATTTTATTGCTTCATGTATATATTCTTTTATTCTTCTATTCTTTTACTTGTTTCAGTCATTTGACTGCGGACATACTGGAGCACCGCTTTTAGTCAAACAAATCGACCCCAGATCTTATTCTTTGTAAGCCTAGTATTTATTCTCTCGGCCTCTATTGCCGAACCGCTAAGTTATGGGAATGTAAACACACACACTCACACATATGTATGTATATATCACTTAGGCATTGCAAAACTAATGATCTGCTGTAGAACTCGATATACATATTCTCCAGAACGAAGTTCCACTGAGTCGAGTACACAGCGGTAATAAGAAAATGAGACGACGAAGGCATATATAAGTCTACAGTATATTATAACAGAAACAAATGTAAGCTAATGAAATTCATAAGATAATCGTGTATTCTTTTCTCATCTCATTTAATTATATATA